>NC_134569.1:127729066-127976566 GCF_050947875.1 Dermacentor variabilis
TAACCTACGCCGGAGGAAGGGCGTTAAGCGGCAAAGGTTAGAGGGAGGAAAGGAAGGAGATGGAAGGAACCACCAGCAGTACGAAGACATGGGCATTGCCCACGTTTATACAGTTTGTCAGTGAGGCCAATCAATTTCTTAAGGGGTAGCAACGCCGGCGTTCCTTGTAAGCTGGCCAAGCATGGGGCCGTGCTTCAGGGATGTTTCTCTCGGAAAATAGCCTGCAATCTAGCCCGTCTAAAACAGTCCGAAGGTTGTCGCATTGGACGTCCTAACGATGACAAGAACACTATGCGTGTACGATCGTTTCCCCAGAACTGGCTGAGCAACAAGCAGAGTAGTCTGAGAAGGCACGTGGTCAAGACGCTGCTTTCAGCGTGTTTTCTCTCTCCGACTTATGCGTGTCTAGTGCTGCCATTTTTCATTTCAAAATGATGTGGCAACTAGCCCACCAATCTACTATGAAATACGCAAGCCATATTGCACGTCTCAATTCTTTGGCTTCGCCGCAATAGCACTTAGCACTATAGCATGCTGAACACCAGCTTGACATATAGAGAGCACCTCTGTCTGTCGGTCTGTCTGTCTGTCTCTCTCTCGCGGCATATGTGCGATGAAAATCGCGTAACAAACCAACATCATTGAGAGCGCAAGCCTGCCTGAGCAGATACGGAATAGGACACGTAATTGGATTGCGTCCAGCACAGCGGCGCGCTCGAAATTCAATTAGGCCGTCTCCCTTGGTCTCGCGGCGCTCACGAGTCCCACTGTTCCGTTTTTACCTCCCACTCCTACAATTTCTCTTGCGCTGAGGTCGTCTGCCCCATGCCCCACTGAACGTTGGCACCCTGGGCTACATGCATATGCCCCACTTTTTTTTTCTCCTGGTGATTCACGCTTATGGAAGAGAAACGACTTCTTAATAATAAAATGTGGCAGTTCTTCGGAATATACGTCCGCATATAGTGTCTATCATCGTTTTCTTTCCCTGTATCTTCAGAGCATCTAGGTTTTGTCACTCAAGTATTCAGCTCGCGAAACGTGGTTGGACTTGTGGGTAAGCCCTGGAGCAGCCCCACGTCCTCCTTGTGCGTGCCATAATGACCACGCTCGAGCTCAGCAAGTCTCTGCTTCGAAAGCTATTGTCGCGTTTAATTACTGCACCTCCGACGGAGACACGTTCCCTTCCACCCTTGCTCCTTCTCCTCTTATATATTGCTTCGCTTTTATTCATGGGCCTGGAAAGTGCGAAGAGAAAGTACAGCCTCAAATTTGTGACCGGATAATACCACTCTTTTTCCGCGGTCACGAAAGGAAGATATGAGTGTCTGTAAGGAAAAAGGAGGGTGACAGGGAAAGCGACGAGGAGCGAATCGCTTTTAATCACCGGCCGTGTTTTGTTGTGGGAGAACAAATTATGGCGAACGGAAGAAAAGCGATGTCAGAACGAGGGGCAAATGTTTGCGTTGCCGGTCCGCCAAGACAAAGAATGAAGTAGCTGGAGGTGAAAGATAATTAGTATTGTTTTTCGTCGCGTGACAGGTTCAACAAGAGGCTGCAAGTGGAGCGCCGCTATAATTTCCATGACTAGAGGTTTCACAAACTAAACTGTAGAATGTTAGCACGCAGACGTGTCTGCGTGCGGCCTCACGCTAAGCGATGGCTGCCGCCAGCGCTGTAGCTGGCGGATGGCGAGGCCTCAAGTGCGCTAACGAAGAGGAAAACATTTTGACAAAGATCTGGTTTTTGAACACCCCAGTCGCACCCATTCGGGTCGTGAGGTATTCGTTGCGAATAGAGTCGTTTCGTAAAGGGGCTGCAAAGACAAAGTTATGTTAGGCTGTGTTAGTAAATTACCGCTCTGCAATACTAAGAAGCAACCCTTGTAGTGGGAAGAGGCATAATACGGTAGAAAAGACGCAAGAACGAAAGACTGCTGGAATTGCGGTCTCGCCCATGAGCGCTAAGTGCAAGGCGAAGAGACCATCGTTCATCTTCTCTGGCACTGCTCTCGCTTCCAGAAACTAGACTATAGACGGTAGAAAAAAATAGACTATAGACGGTAGGCTATTTACAGAAGCAAATGTCATGAGAGCCTGGCCACATAGTTCATCAGCCCAGAAGGCCATTCGAGCTCTTCTACAGTACCTGAAGGCGACAGACTTGAGTGCCCGACTTTAGATATGGTTTACCTGGCTCAGTGTATGTGAAAGTGCGATCAAGACTCGTGTCTTGTCTCTCTCTCTCTCTTTTTCACTCCCCCATCCCCCTAGCATAGTTAACCTACCTGCCCTTCCTTTCTTTCTTCTCTCTCTCTCTCTCTGTATATATATATATATATATATATATATATATATATATATCACCTCCCCGCGATGTCATGGATTTCAACAGTGCGTACTCGAGTCTAGTCAACTTTTTTTATCAGGAAAGATGCATTACATTGCATTTCGAAACAACCAAAGAGTGAACTCAGCGAGTTTCATGAACTGTTAACGGCGCCCGCAATGTCCTCATTACGTAAATATTCTTTAAAATCAGTGGCGTAATAGTAATGTAAAAGCGTAAAACTCGAAAAATAAAGCAGGGACCTTTATTCTTTTTTATTTTATACCAGACCTCCGAATTTAATTTTAATGAAGCTAGCGTTCTTAAAGAATACTTCCTCAGCCTAAACTGATTTATGGATCTATTAAAAAAATATGGCGTTTTACGTGCCAAAACCACTTTCTCATTATGAGACACGCCGTAGTGGGGGACTCCGGAAATTTAGACCACCTGGATTCTTTAACGTGCACCTAAATATAAGTACACGGGTGTTTTTGCATTTCGGCCCCATCGAAATGCAGCCGCCGGGGCCAGGATTCGATCGCGCTACCTCGTGCCCCCCCCCCCCCCTTTATCTATTTAGTGTCTCTTTAAGCAAGTCTCTGCCATCGGCTCCGATCGATTTGTTGGTTGTTGTGGTGATGTTGGGGGTGGTGGTGGCGCAACTGCTGCTGCTGCTGCTTATGATGATGATGATGATGATGATGATGATGATGATGTTTATTGGCTCCCTCTGATTAACACTGATGATGATGACTTTATTGATGATCCCTTTGAAACATTTCGGCGACGGTCACCTAGCCTGCTTGATCTAGTCATATTATACTGCACTTATCGCACTCTAGCATTTTGTCTCTCTCTCCTTGATATTTTTAATGCGATAGTATTAAAGGCGCCGATAGATGGATAGAATTGAACATGCTCTCAGGAACGGAGGAAGCCTAAAAGCAGTGAAGAAAAAACTAGGAATTGGCAAGAATCAGATGGATGCGTTAAGAGACAAAGCCGGCAATATCATTACTAATATGGATGAGATAGTTCAAGTGGTTGAGGAGTTCTATAGAGATTTATGCAACACCAGTGGCACCCACGACGATAATGGAAGAGAGAACAGTCTAGAGGAATTCAACCTCCCACAGGTAACGCCGGAAGAAGTAAAGAAAGCCTTGGGAGCTATGCAAAGAGGGAGGGCAGCTGGGGAGGATCAGATAACAGCAGATTTGTTGAAGGATGGTGGGCAGATTGTTCTAGAGAAACTGGCCACCCTGTATACGCAATGCCTCATGACTTCGAGCGTACCGGAATCTTGGAAATACGCAAACGTAATCCTAATCCATAATAAAGGGGACGCCAGAGACTTGAAAAATTATGGACCTATCAGCTTACTGTTCGTTGCCTACAAAGTATTTACTAAGGTAATCGCAAATAGAATCAGGAACACCTTAGACTTCTGTCAACCAAAGGACCAGGCAGGATTCCGTAAAGGCTACTCAACAATAAACCATATTCACACTATCAGCCAAGTGATAGAGAAATGTGCCGAATATAACCAACCCTTATATATAGTTTTCATTGATTACGAGAAAGCGTTTGATTCAGTCGAAACCTCAGCAGTCATGGAGGCATTACGGAATCAGGGTGTAGATGAGCCATATGTAAAGATACTGGAAGATATCTATAGCGGCTTCACAGCCACCGTAGTCCTCCACAAAGAAAGCAACAAAATCCCTATAAAGAAAGAAGTCAGACAGGGAGATACGATATCTCCAATGCTATTCACAGCATGTTTACAGGAGGTATTCAGAGGCCTGGAGTGGAAAGAATTGGGGATAAAAGTTGATGAAGAATACCTTAGCAACTTGCGATTCGCTGATGATATTGCCTTGCTTAGTAACTCAGGAGACCAATTGCAATGCATGCTCACTGACCTGGAGAGGCAAAGCAGAAGGGTGGGTCTGAAAATTAATCTGCAGAAAACTAAAGTATTGTTTAACAGTCTCGGAAGAGAACAGCAGTTTACGATAGGTAGCGAAGCACTGGAAGTGGTAAGGGAATACATCTACTTAGGGCAGGTAGTCACGGCGGATCCGGATCATGAGACGGAAATAATCAGAAGAATAAGAATAGGCTGGGGTGCGTTTGGCAGGCATTCTCAGACCATGAACAGCAGGTTGCCATTATCCCTCAAGAGAAAAGTATACAATAGCTCTGTCTTACCAGTACTCACCTACGGGGCAGAAACCTGGAGGCTTACGAAAAGGGTTCTACTCAAATTGAGGACGACGCAACGAGCTATGGAAAGAAGAATGATAGGTGTAACGTTAAGGGATAAGAAAAGAGCAGATTGGGTGAGGGAACAAACGCGATTTAATGACATCTTAGTTGAAATCAAGAAAAAGAAATGGGCATGGGCAGGACATGTAATGAGGAGGGAAGATAACCGATGGTCATTAAGGGTTACGGACTGGATCCCAAGGGAAGGGAAGCGTAGCAGGGGGCGGCAGAAAGTTAGGTGGACGGATGAGATTAAGAAGTTTGCAGGCACGGCATGGCCACAATTAGTACATGACCGGGGTTGTTGGAGAAGTATGGGAGAGGCCTTTGCCCTGCAGTGGGCGTAACCAGGCTAATGATGATGATGATGATAAGTGTAATAGCGACAGAAATACGGAAAGAGAAGAAACGTGCTTGTTCGAAAGGCAAAAGAAATCGAAAAGCTTATTGGATTAGGGAGATACGAGAAGTGATCGCCGTACGAAGAAAGCATACCAAGAGCACAGGCAGGCAAAAAAGCGCAGTTGCCACAGAATGAAGTAGCCACAAAGTGGGAAATAAACCGGGAGAAAAATTATCTATGGTTCGATACTGGTTCGAGCAAAGATAAAAGGCGAAAGTGAACGTTGGTTGCCATAAATACGCGAGAAAAAGAAAGCCGCACCTAGAATATTTTGGAGCCACATAAACTTATTAGGCAAAAAGTCTGGAACGATAGAACAGCATAGAACAACAATTGAACAACAATATAACAACAATAGAACAGTTGGCAGAAATTAAACAAAGCATAGAATTGATCAGGAAAAGCTTCGAAGACGCCAGCCGTCAAGCAGCAGCTACAGTTGCTTAAAATAGCTCCTTGACAAAAGACAATGAAACGCTTCGGCAAAGACTCAACCTGCTTGAACAGGGCCTGCTTGAATGTCAAACGAGTCATGTAAAAGCGGAAGAATACTCGCGAAACACATGAAAGCCTTGCTGACATCCTGAAAAAGATAGGCGATGCCGTATGTGTGCCTATATCTCATACTAACATTGAAGTGTGCCACCAGAGTACCCACAAAATACGACAAACAAACAAACCTAATCGTGCAGTTTCAAAGACGCAATAAGCATGACTAGGTGCTAGAAAAAGCACGAAATAACAGACTAACCAATGCAACTCTAGGCTTGACTTCATCTTCCCAAGAAGCGCAGGGTGCGCGAGAGGAATTGCCCATCTTCATAAATGAGCATCTTTGTCCATTTATGAAAAAGCCGCTCGAAGCGAGCATAGCGCGAAAGCGAGTGTGCTCCTGGAAGTACGCGGGAAAAAAAAAATGGGTCCATTTTCGCGCGCCGCACCGACACTTCTCCCGTACTGTCGATTCAGCGTGAGAGCGACATTGAGAAGATTGTGAGCACAGACACTTGAGTGTGACTTTTACGCCCAGCTATGCAGACGTCAGCACTCAAGTGGGTCATGGCTGAAAACAGCATTTCCCCAGAAGAACTTGCACATATCACAAGAATCAAGAAGTCAAGAAAATGGTTGTAACTTTTCCATTTAAATCCAAGGTCTGTCTTGCCAAAACGGTATCACCTACTGCTTCTCTTGGATTCCCGTGGTACTCCCTTTGATGCGCTGATGTTTACCGAGACATGGTACAGCGAGGATTCTGAGCATTTTGTGCTCCCAGGTTATAGTCATTTCTATTTGAATCGGCGGGCAGACGTGGCGGTGGTGTGTCATTGCAGATGAATCTTCCAGGTTTCCAATTATTGAACGATTTTACTACGACTACTTTAGACTATGAAATTTTGTGCATTAGAAATGGTAAAAAACATATTTGGCGTTCTGCATAGACCACCAAATGGCAGTATTCCAGCATTTCTTATTTTCTTTAGGAACTTGTTTTCACATGCAAATGAAAATGGATACACACTAACACTAGGCGGTGATTTCAATATTGATATCTTAAGTGACTCCGGACCTGATATAGATTTACTACTGATTTTACAATGCAATGATTTTCGGAATGAAATAGCATCTCCATCACGAATTACGACTTCAAGCACGTTTCTACTAGACATATTTATCACCAACTCTCATGCCGCAAAAATTTTCCGCAAGTTCCTAAGCTCCGATTTGAGTGATCATTTGCCCATTGTATTAATGATGGAGAGGCTGCAACCAATCGAGAAACGAGAAGCTACAGAAATAGAGGATCGCGATATTTCATCATTCCCGTCAGCAAATTTCCTAGAGAACGTCAGGCATGCTGACTGGAGCAAAGTACTGGCGATTACAGATCCAAATGCGTTCTATGATAAATTCCTAGATCTTTTCAAACAGTGCTATTATGCCTCTTTTCCAGTGAAAGCTTTTCGTAAGAGTGAAAAATAAAGGGAACCTTGGGTTACTTGACATCTGCTGAAAATGAATAATATCAGAGATAAAACCTTTCAGGCGTTTCTTCAGTCTTGTTACCACAGTTAGTTTCTAGAATTTAAGTCATTTAGAAATCAGCTTAGCAAGGCAATTAGGAAGTCGAAGGAAGAATACTAGAGACGTATTTTTGATAATGATCGCCTGCGTAACAGTGATGTTCTTTGGAAGAAAGTAAATACAATCTTAAACCGAAAGCCTATGTCTAAGTGTATTGATCAGCTTGTCGCGCATAATACCATATTTAAAGGAGAGGTACTTGCGAACAGCTTTAATGACATTTTTGCACATATAGGTAACACAGCAAACAATTCTGTATCTGCGCGTGGATCCTTAGCACTCCGCCTTCTTTCTTCCTTCAGCCTACTTCGATCGCAGAAGTTATAACGGTTTTCGAAGGCCTTAAGAATAGCCATAGTCGAGATGTCAATGACTTACAAATTAAGCCCATTAAATGTGTGTTAAATGAGATTGCACCTGTCATTTAGCATATCTTTAATATCGCAATTTCTGCTGGCATTTTTCCAAATAACATGCAGGTAGCTAAGGTAACCGTAATCCCTAAAGGTAGGGATAAAAACTCTTTTTCTAACTATCGTCCAGTCTCAAGATTACCTGTTTTCTCGAAAAGGCTCGAAAGGGGGATTAATGCACGAATTGATAGTTTCCGCAGCAAACATAACCTGATAACAAGTCAGCAATTTGGGTTTAGGAAACATTGTTCCACACAGAGTGCTCTTTTGCTGCAAAAAGAAATTGTTTTAGAGAACATGGAAAATAAATTGATGACAGTGGGACTATACTTGGATTTCAGTAAAGCTTTTGAGCGTGTAAATCACACCATTCTATTAGGTAAAATGAAACGCTATGGATTTAGAGATGTAGCGTTGGAATTAATTCGTTCATACTTCGCGGGTCGGTCACAATATACTGAAATAGGCAGGTACAAATCGCGCATGATAAAGATGGTATCAGGAGTGCCACAGGGAAGTATTTTGGAGCCTATCCTTTTCCTCTTTTATATAAATGATATAGTACAAATAAATAAAACTTGCAAATTTGTTGTCTACGCACATGATTGCTCCATGTTTTTTGCAGGAAAAGATCTAGTGCACGTTACTGTCGAGGCAGATGCGTTTTATTCTAGAGCAAACGAATGGTGTAAGACAGATTGTATGACACTGAACGAATCGAAAACAAATGTGTGTGTTGTTTTGTGCGTTAGGAACATTTCTTAAGGTAATTGATACCCTTAATTACGCTTGGCCCGTTCAATGTTTCAATTGAAAAATGTGTAAAAACACTAGGCATTATATTTAATGAGCATATGTCCTGGAACCAGCACATTCAGTCATTATTGCTTAAATTAAGCAAAACAGTGGGCCCAATAAATAATTGCAACAAGATCTCACGGTGTCAATTAGAAGATTGCTTTATGATGCCCTGTTTAGTTCTTATTTGTGTTATTGTGTGCTAGTTTGGGGTAACATTACAGCTGAGAACCTACACCAACTCGTTTTAGTACAAAAAAGGGGCAGTCCGCGGGGTATCAAGGGCTTCTTATTTAGAACACACTGCGCCTCTTTTTGAAAAACATAAAATCCTTAAAGTTCGAGATTTGTACACTTACGCTCTACTGTGTTCCTATAAGAAAGTAGTTCATGGCAGATTAGATGCTTTTCTCGATATTGCACAACTTGAGCACACTCCGACAACATATTCTTTCCGGTATCAACCACCATGGCAGGTTCGTTTTTCGCGCAGACACTACGGCCGACAGAGAATTCGGCGTACATTGCCAACGACATTAATTCACTATGACACACTAAATATTGACATCACAACGTTAGCGAAGAAAGACATAAGAAGTTTATTCACGAAATAAAAAAAATATTTTCTTTTTGTTTTGTTGTGTCTAGCCATTGCACTAAGTATACATATTATGAGTACTTAGCCTTTCTATTTAATTCTTACTTCCTACATGCCCATAGAGAGGCGCGTTTGATTGTAATGTAATCTTGGATTCATTGTTTGTCTGGTACAGTGCTTTTTATGAAGCTTTAGTAATGCTAAGTTTATTCCTTCTCCATTGCTGATGGGTGGCTGGAGCCCAGTCAAGCTGCAGTGTAGCAGCTTTTTCTTCGGCCACCTTTTTGGCCTTGTAAAGTTGCGAAATAAAGTTGCTTTGATTGCACATATCCTAAACGAAAACGAAAACAAAACGGAAGGGGATGTGGCCTTAAATTACATCCAAAAAATAGCAGCCGAATCTTTCCATGGCAATGACGAGGTTGTACTTGAGGAAAAATAGCGCATGAAAGCAAACCAGATCTAAAAGGCGCTGGTGCTGACAAATTTAGACTGGAAGAAAGCCGAAGAGAAAATTGCGAAGCGCACAATCACAGGGCTGGACGAGGTTCCCGTTAGGCTGATTAATGGACTAGGTCCTAAAAGTAAGGAAGCTCTGTTCAAAGCAGTAGAAAACAGTTTGAACAATAGGCGAATACCATACAGCGACAAAGTATAATAAGCATAATTTATAAAGGTAAGGGGCAGAAAGATGGAATTCACTTATATCTACCATTTTCCATTACATAGGTAATATACAGGTTAGCAATGCAGGCAATTAAATTAAAGCTGCAAACATGGGCAGATAATAATTGCATTCCGGGAGAACTTCAGAATGGCTTTAGAATAGGTTGGCGTCTGGATGATAACTTATTTCTCCTTACTCAGTGTGTTGAAATAACCACTGTAGAAAGAAGACCGTTATATGTGGCCTTTTTAGACATTACAAGAGCGCCTGACAACGTAGACCCCAACATTCTGGGTTATATTCAGGAAGGGGAAGGCTTGGCCGACGGTTGTATACAACTTTTGGGAGATATTTGTCTAGAAAATAATGTTTGCGTTGAATGAGAAGAGGCGAGAAGCAAGGAGGAGGAAGAGGAGGAAACGGAAGGAAGGAAAGTAGGGAGGTCAACCAGATGCACGTCCGGTTTGCTACCCTACACGGAGCGAGGAGAAAGCTCATATTAACAAAGGACTGATGCAAGGGTGCCCTTTATCCCCACTGCTGTTTGTGATGTGCATGGTGAGGGTGGAAAGGGCGCTAGAAGAAAGTAATATCGGGTTTAATCTCTCGTACAAACGTCAGGGTACAGTAGTAGAGCAGCAGCTCCCAGGTTTGTTTTATGCGGACGACATTGTGTTGCTAGCTAACAAGCAAAGTGATAGGCAACGTCTGGCTAATATTTGTGGACAGGAAGGCGAGAATTTAAGTCTGAAATTGAGCGTTAATACTCAGGTGTTATTCAAGAAAAAAATTGCCAGGCTTAGCTTGGTTAAGCCAAGAATGCGTTGCATATTGCGCGGTCAGGTGGTGGCTGCGGCCGCGCGCGACCGCGCCAGTTGGGGCCCAGCTTTTCCTCCGTGACGTCACGCGCCGGCGCAGCGCCCCTAGCGGGAGGAGCGGGAGTCAGGTGGTGGCTGCGGCCGCGCGCGACCGCGCGATTTGGGGCCCAGCTTTTCCTCCGGCTGTCGTGACGTCACGTCACGTGGTTGCGCTAAAGGTCAATGGTGGCTGCCCGGCCGCGCCCAAGGGCTGAACTGAGTGATTGCAATATGCAACGCATAAAAACAGTGAACAGACAGTGTCAATTCAGGGCCAGGAAATACCTCGCGCGAAAGAATATATGTATCATTGTATATGGACAAACGAAGTCAATATATGTATCGAAACGTAGGAAAAAGCAATAACAGTAAAGGGTAAGAGAAATGTGGCCATAACGAAACACAGAGCGCTATGGCGATACAATAAGTACGAGGTGCTCTGGGATATGTGGAATTATGTAACGGTTACAGGACTTACATTTGTAAATGCGGTTGTTTGCTTGAAATCAGTTGTCCAATCAGAACTTCATGGCAACTAAAAGTCACTAGGACGCCTCGCATTGGCCGCTCACTGGAAGTCTACAAATGACGCTTTGCAGGGTGATATGGGCTGGAAAAGTTTTGAAGTGAGAGAAGCTCACAATAAAATTTAATATGAATATTGACTGAGGAACGTGGAAGAAATTAAATGGGCTGGGAGAGTTTTCAGGTGTTTGTGCAGGAAAAAAACATTGATTCACAGTGAAAAAAAGAACTAGGAAACGTACCAGCAAGTCTTCGACTTGTATGATAAGCAACATGGCAACAAAGAACGTCAAGCGGATAGTCAGAGAGGCTGAGATAATCTCATGGGTAGCGGCAATGGAAAAGAAACCTGGTATGAACAACTACTTAAGAGGAAAAAACAAGATCTAGAAAGGTAAGCAAGAATGTGAAGCAAGGCTTCATGATACAACAATCATTAATTAACGGGGAAATGAGACATCCACCCAATCGTAGCAATTGCTACAAAGAAAACCCATATGGGTTCCTCGAAAGGAAAGCCTCGCAGTTGAAGAAAAATTCGTCCTGGTCCGGGACTAGAACCAGGGACCACCACCTTTCCGGGGCAACCGCAATTTTAATAGTAACAATAAGTAATAATTCTGCTGGTTTCCGCATAACTATTACGTCATGCAACAATCATGTTAGAAAGCAAAGATACTGTGGTGCGTGAACTGTTGGAGGCCAACCAGATTAAGAAAAGAGGGGATGCCTGTGTCAGGACGCCTGTGTCTCTAAATATTTACAGAAATGAAAGTATGTTTTTAGATAGGTTTTAGACTTTCGTTAATCTTGTGATTCCCTTCCTATACATCTGTGTTCTCACGCGTGTGCATTCACATGTTCAGTGCTCCCTCTTTCTCTTCCCCTTCATGGCTATATATTCAGCCGCTTTTGACGTCATTAAACAGTTGCAAGTAGCGCCTTGTCCTGTCATTGTTGTTTGTTCTTTGGTGTGGGGTCTCTGTTGGTGCTTCATCTTTTAAAAACTATGAACCAACTGGCCCCACAAAGCGTTCTACTGAAATATCTATATTGTACAGCTATGCGCTTCTGGGACCAAGTGCCTACAGCGAACGGCACCATCAACGATTAGATTGATTGATTGATTGATTGATTGATTGATTGATTGATTGATTGATTGATTGATTGATTGATTGATTGATTGATTGATTGATTGATTGATTGATTGATTGATTTTACCGTTAGAAAGCGAAAATGGGCCTATGAGGAACGCCCTCCAGATTAATCTCCAGATTAGTCTTCAGATTAATTCTGACCGCCTGTGGTTCCTTATTTTGGAGCTAAATATATATACACTAGCGTTTTCACCACCATCATCAAAATGGAGCTGCCATGGCCATGAATGGAACCTGCGACTTCGTGCTCAGTCGCGAAGTGCAATTGCCCGGCGCCGCCACGGTGGGTCGTGTTCGGCTGCAGTGAGGGTCTTTGACGGGATTGAGTTTGTGTAATACTGAGTAAACATAGCCTACAAAACTGTAGCAGCAAGGCAGTCAACAAGAAAAATGCGGACACATTTTCTGTAACAGTAGCTAAATGGCTGAATCTTGCCGAAAAATCAGCGAAACGTCATCGGGGACCAAAAACGCCAGCTTAATTTAAGCTCTCTTTCTTTCTTTCTTTCTTTCTTTCTTTCTTTCTTTCTTTCTTTCTTTCTTTCTTTCTTTCTTTCTTTCTTTGTATGTCTGAAAAATACGTTGACATTCATCTCGGTGGCTACCCAACCAGTCGTTCTCCGAAGGAATTTATCAAGAAGACTCGGATGCCTTTAGAAGTTCTCCTTTCACACCCAGAAATGCACTTCTGGGTAATCGCCTTCCGAGAAAACGTTGCACTACTTCAAGCACGAAGCACGTACTTATGGACACCTCCTTCTTGCGCCGACTATCGAGACGAGCGTTGCTTGTGCGGCTTCCTTATCGGAAGGGAGCGTGTAAAAAGTGGCTTTATATAGGGGAAACCTGACGGCGTTAGCCGCGTTTGTCAATGCGGTGACCCTTTTTATAAGTCCTCAAAGGCACGAATTAACCTACCTTAGTCAAGGTGGCACAAATGTCGCTCAGGATGGTGTACGTAAGGCTGCGTACGTTTAATATGCACTTGCGCAATTAGCAACCCTGCTTTTAATGTTTCAGGCTTGAGGATACACGCGTTTCATCGCACAACCATTTGGCTTCGAATCCATTTGTGCCATAGCGTTGATGATTTCTTCCTCTTTTTTTTTGCCCCGTTCATTCATACCGAGGAGTAGAGCTTCACAAGTGCCATTTGTGAAACACCTTTTTCGCACAAGCTCCGTTACAGGCTAGCAATACAGTCATTCAGAAGTCCTGTTTGGGATCAAGCTCCGTGGAATGTATTTTTGCCGAGTTGGCCTTCATTTTTATGCACTCGTGTGAACATCATCGTCGCCTTGTTTCTCCCTCCTTCTCCTTATTATACCTCACGAACGTGTTCTTTATGTTAGTGTTTCTCTAAGCTTTGCAGGTCGAATGTCCTGTTTGGGCTACGCTTCTTCCTTCCTTCACAAGTATGCAGCTGCAAACGTCACTGATAGTGTCGGCGAAGAGTCTCTATTGTGTTGCTATTCTTATGCAGCAGCTGCGCTGCGTGTAGTGTAAATAAGTAACTAAACACCTAATATTTGTTCTGTGCTCTGAAAAAGATAGCTAATCCTAAAATCTGCAATAACGTTTCCCATGAGCGTACGTAACCAAATGTGGTTTCATGACGGCCATAAACGTATAAGCTGGGGCGCCTTTATGAACAGGAAAAAGAAAGGGTAAACACGAGATCAACATTGTAAGATGTTCATTAAATGAACGAGAAGAAAGGAAACCGAGGGATCGGTTATGATCAGTCATGCCATAAGAAGCAAACAAACAAAGACATCAAGGACAGCATTGGGGAAATTACTTGTACATATTAATTGAATTAAAGAAATGATAAATCAACGGAAATTAAAGTGGATGAAAAAACAACTCCACGCAGGTGGAGCCCGAACCCACGTCTTCGCATTAAGAGTGCGACGCTCTTACCAACTGAGATACCGTTGGCGCCGTCTCCCCTTCCTCTTTCTGGGGTATTTATGTGTTACTACAAGAAGTAAGCCTGGGGGTGTTAGCCTGCGGCACCACTCACGGCCTTGACGGTGGATGTGGAACATCCTTTCTAACGCAGGCGTCAAGTGTGCGTTTTCTTTTTGGGTGAAGACAACTGGTTAGTAAACCGACACAGGCTACCTGCAGGCGTATTACGAAGGCGTACCATTAGCACTGTAGCAATGTGTTGACATGAAAATATTATTGGATGTAGCCGTAAGAGGGAGAAAAACGGCACAGCGGTTTGCAGATAAAGCAGCGAAAGATATATATATATATATATATATATATATATATATATATATATATATATATATATATATATAGCGCCTTACTAAGTGCGCTCGTGCTTCTCCGTTTGATTGCCGTTTTCGGAGTGAAATAACCGGCACCCGTCACATGTGTGTGGTAGCCGAAACTTCAAGGCATGTCGAAAGGATGCTCAAATACCTACAAAATCTCGCCGGCGACACGGTTTTACTCACTCGCCGCGATGCCTCAGGTGCGGGAGCGACGGCCGCAATGGATCGCCGCCGTTCGGCGAGAAACTTCTTGCTCCCACGCTTTTTTCTCACACCTTGGTGTTTGTCGTACTCCATGATGTTTACACGGGTAAGCCGCGAAGTTGGTCGAGGCGTACCAATGTTTAGGTTTCGGTTTGCCCATCGCGCAGCACACGGGTTAGCGGCCCTTCGCTAAGGTTCCGAACGCCAGTATAGCCGCTTCTACTGTTGGCGGCTTATTTGCAGTGTTGTGTGTTAAAGCTTTTGGAATTTGCAAGTACTGATTTTGTTTGTTTTATGTGGCCCTTCAAATTGTCACATCGGTGTCACGGAGTTAATATGTTTGGATCTATTTTATGCGCAGCTTCACGCATCTTGAACTGTTGCCAGTTGCTTCATAAATTTTAAGTGCGATGTTCTTGCCTTACCTCGTTTTGCGCGGAGTTAAATCACGCTGTGTTATATGGAAATGACTGCAGGCACGTGATTGTTTTGTTTTTTTGCCTGAGCACATCTTCTCGATATTGCGGTTATTCGGAAAGTGTCTTGGAAAGGAGGTAGCTCAGGACTAGGATTGCTTTTAGCTGAGCTGCTTATGATATTGACGATTGATTTTCACTGAACACTTCGCGTCATATTTGTGAAGCCATGAAAGCTTGTTGCTTTGTGAACACACTTACCACGTAGAGTGCTTACTTTGTTTCATAGCTGAGTGCCTTTTTCGCGCGCACGCTGTAATCATTCGATTTTCTTTTTGTTAATATCGTTCGCCGCGTAGGAGGGCATTGTTTATGCTGGAAATGTCTAAACCCGACCTTGCTGCCAGCGCCCATCTACATTGGCCGGTACGGCTCCGTCTTTAAATATATTGTGTGGCTTCTCTTTTCAGAAACATTCGAAAAATAATACTCAGTAGTTGGTAAAACTGTTGCTTTCTTCCTTTCCCAGAAGGGTCACTAAGCGAACTTCAAATTGAGGCAACACTAGTGGTAAGGGCAATTGATCGACAAACGCAGCGGACTTGCATCCATGGCGCAGTGCCAACTCTCACGTATGCACCCGTGCTTTTGGCGTCGTTGTCGGCGGTGGCAGGAGTTTCCATTAACAATTTCACGATTGCTCTTCATTAGGTGATTTTCACAGTGGTTATTCGGCGATATGGCGCGTATTCAGATGTGGGAAGACCACTGCAATGTTTGAAGGCATCGCGCCTCGCGGAGTAGCTTGAAATATAAGTCTGTTCCAAGGAAGTCTGCTTATTATTGAGGTACAGAAGTAGTAATGCGGGAATGGTGGAATTAAAGAAATATGGTCGAGATGGTGTAGCAAAACGAAACGGCTACTTAACCCGAGCCACACGTTGTAACTGGACGTCCTTACGCTTGTCGGTGGCATGCACCTGGCACGTGTGAGGTGTGGGTTGCCCGAAACTCCGGTAACATCGTGTAAATGTCAGCTCTCATCAAGGCCCACGCCTTTCCTGCAGCTGTCGCTGCAGAGCAAGCAGTCTGCCACTCGAACTAAGAAGAAAACAGCGTCCGCGAACTTCAGCCATCCTTGCTGCCGAGGGTAGTCGTCTGCTAGTACTCCGGAGCGTGCTTTCGAAAGCGCCCGCTAGGCGGCCACCAGTGGCGCCTCTGTAGATGGCGCCCCACGCGTATAGTTGAAATTCGGATTACAAATTATTACACTGAGGATAGAACAACTAATAAGTGTGGGCAGTGTGCGCTTTGACGTGTGCACGCGACATGTCGATGCACTGCCTGCGGCAGTGCTCGTTGGCCAGTGTTCACAGGCACAACACAGAATCTACCGGCACTCGTATAAGAGTTCTTTCTTTACATCAGTGATGGCAACCGTTGACCGTGTTCTGTGAGACAGCAGTTTAATGTAAACACGGCTTACAAAAGGGTACCGCAAGCAAGCGCTCCAGGTGATGCGCTTCTACCATTCACCAACATTGGATTCCCTACCCTCTCTGCCAATGAAAAGCCGTGAGCAGGCACAGCTCTGGCCACTGCGACAGAGTTGCACGGCTATATAACTACGTCAGAGTGGAGGAACATCGATCGCTTGTCTCTCTTTCACCTTGATTTTTATTTCGTTTTGGAACACTTGCAGCTATTTTATTCTCCATCTCTTCTTCTTACTTTCGTTTCCCAGCTTCGCGATGCTTTTCTCACGCACAACAGGTGCCCCTTCTTTCTGACGCCTCTATAGCAACCTCTTCCACGTACTCCTTCTGCGTGATAGCCGCAGTGCAAGTGGATGGACGCTTGTCGACGTGCCTGGGTCGATTTCCCAGGTGTAATCAAATCGCGCCTGCACTGGCTGTCGTCTCGTAATGACGCAACAACTTGGCTTTTACTTTTCTTTAATATTTTCGAGGCCATCGAAACGAAGTCGGGTTACCAGAATGAGGGACGCAAATTAGGAAATTGAGAGCGGAGCGTGGCAGAGTTTGTGGTAAACGATGGTATCGATAACGTTTAGTCTAGAAGGTTGCGCGCGAAGTCTAGATTGCAGACATACATAGGGCAAACAAGGTGCCGGGGAACGGGTTAACGCCCCGCAAGGAGCGTTCACGGATACCAGGAACAGTTCGTGTAATCTCTCTCTCTCTCTCTCTCTCTCTCTCTCTCTATATATATATATATATATATATATATATATATATATATATATATATATATATATATATATATATTTGCCTTTTGCTTTTCAGGCTGCTGTTGTTTCAGGCAAACCGGGAAGAGGAGGCCGAAGCAATAAGATGGCTCTGTTTCTTAACGTTTATAGGGCAACGTAGTGGAGTGTACAACACCCGAGACAAATTTAGCACAATCTTCGTAAAAAATTAAACCCGAACTTCGCGGACCGTCGCCCTGTAGTCTTTATGCGAATATCGGTGCTCGGTGTCACTACGAGCAAGAGGTAGTTTCCCCCTTGATTTTGTGATTTTCATAATGACAAGCAAGCCCTGCCACATGTCCTGGTGAGAGTTGGCTACGAAGCCAACTTGATGAGGCTGTATATAATTTGCTGCTGCGTGCATTGTTCAGCCATACACCGCCCATCCTCTACTGCCCAGTGCTCGTGAATCGACGTTAATTGTTCAAAGCAATACTGTGAGAAGGCCCTCGCTCGCTCCGTCCTCCTGTCAGGATTTCTTTTACTGGAACTCACTCCTCCGCTTGGCAGTAAAAGATCAACCCATAAAACTTGTGCAATAATGAAAAAGCGGAGAACGAATACGAGAGCTTCAACCTCATATTGATGCACTTTTCTGCTTATTGTTTCTGAAAGGGTCGCACTAAAGAGTTCACCTAAACGCAGATGGTGGTCTTCGTAATAATGAGACGTTAAAAGGAACACACTAAAAACAACATGTTTGGATGTTCTCCAAAGGTCTCTCAGCTGAGCGTTGGTGATAGAGAATGAGCTTAAAATCGAAATCACCACACTCGTAGGAAAGGCCGATGAGTGCAGGGTCTCGCTAATCGGGCAATAATATACGGGTTTTGAGCCACAAAGGAGATGTTTACGTCACTAGAGGAACCATTGCAAGGTCAATGTTGTTGTACTGTTCCCATGCAGTAATTACCCGCCGTGATTGCTCACTGGCTATGGTGTTGGGCTGCTAAGCACGAGGCCCCGGGATCGAATTCCGGGCACGGCGGCCGCATTTCGATGGGGGCGAAATGCGAAAACACCCGTGTGCTTAGATTTAGCTGCACGTTAAGGAACCCCAGATTTCGGAATTTCCGGAGTCCCCCGCTACGGCATGCCTCACAATCAGAAAGTGGCTTTGGCACGTAAAACCCCATAATGTAATGTGATACGCAGTAACTCGTTGGCGCGGCTTTTACAACCGGCTTAGAATTCCTCGTTACCCAGTCAGGCTGAACGACTGCGCTGCTATCAAGGCACCCTACATTGGGGGAGGAAGAATTTCTCGAACTTTACGCGCACTCATTCAGCTTTCATTTAGTTGTCACCACTTTGCTCGACACACAAGAGAACGCTTATATTACTATTAAAGTTGTGGCTCAAGGTACGTCCGATGTATCCCTCCGTCCTTTTTTGCTGGTACCTTAGACGGACCCGGAAGTGATCTTATTGAAGTACGTACGGCGTTCCTCGTTAGTTTTGCACATTTCGTATTAGGATATGTCGGACAGAAGCACACTAACCAGCTAAATGGTTGTTTTTCTCGCGTCACCACTTATTATTTTTGTGTTTCCGTGCATTGTGCCTGTTTCGGTGCAGCCTTTCGCGCCGATCGGCGTGCTTACTATTTCTGTAACGACTGGCGCGTCTGAATGGCTTCTGGGGTTTTGCGTGGCAAAATAACGACCTCATTACGAGGAACACCGTCGTGGGTGACTCCGGATTAATTCTGATCGTTAACTTGCCTCCAATGCACGGGACAGGGGCGTCTTTGCATTTCGCCCCCTTCGAAATGCGGCCGCTGCGGCCGAGATTCGATCCCGCGACATCGTGCTTAGCAGCACAATACCAAAGCCGCTAAGCCACCACGGCGGGTAACTGCCGCATATGCTTCCATAGTGCTGATGCGAACTTTCACAGAAAAAAAAAACGCATTCCATTGGGTGCCCCTCGAAGCGATGATATTAGAACGTGTGCTTGTCGTAAGTACAGCAATGCTGCAATTACACTTCGCCACCGATCCCCTTATGTGATCGTTGGAAATCCGTTGGTGTTGCAGCGCTTCGCAATTACGAAGATGTCAAAGTCAAAACTGCAATACAGAAACTAACAGAATCCTTAACCAACGAAGGCAGAGAAGCGCGACTCTTTTGTGTACCGTTAGCTCCTGTGACCGCTCTTCAAGGGGCCTTCAATTTTCGTTCGCCAAGATGCGCGGGCGACCGTTGACGTACCCTTTGCTTTGTTGTTAAAAGCAGGCCTTTCTTGACGCTTCTTCGGAGGACTGCTCTAATCGCATCCCTACGCAGACCACTGACAAAAAACTCGAAAATTGATAGCGCGAGGTTCGGCGTCGTGTAAGACGTCGCGGTTCTGCATAGTTTTAATAGCAATTTGGGCCATAGCAAGTCCCCTTTCCCCCACCCCCAGTGTAGCGTAGCAAACCGGGCGCTCGTCTGGTTGACTTCCCTGCCTTTCCTGTCCTTGCTACATATATCTTTCTCTCGGCCGTGGCTGTAGAATATACGCACTTCTACTTTGATGCTGCTTCGTCTAGTTCAAGTAGTGAGCGCTGCATAGATGGAGTTCTGCGCAAACGGAATCGAGAATGCGCGTGCGGTAACCCACTTCGATGGTAATCAGTGCCAACGGGGCTGAGGGCTCGTTTTTCCAGACAAAACCAAACCAAACCAAACATGCAGAGGCGGTTCATGTTCAATACGTTAAAAATAATATGTTAGAGTCGAACGTACGTAAAGCACACATTATTTGAATTTTGGAAACACTTAAAGCAACAAAGATTATCGAAGAGAAAGCTGAACAGTTTGCAGTCAGTGGTTAATATTGCAACTATAGAAACTATCGCAAGTTGGTAATTTTGTTAGCGTTGCGGTACATTATCCAGTTGCTACGCTGGGTACCTGGGTCAAATACCAATTGAATTTTTTTGTGTGTGTGGCAGTCTCCCTGACGTGACGAAAACCTTTTCGCGGCGCACATCTGACAACGCAAGACGACAGGAAGCAGCGCGTCATCGCTGCTGTAGTACTGCAACACGCATCGGACAGCTGGGTTACGCGCCATTCTTACGTACTCTGCAGAGCACATGCAAAAACAGCAGATAAACCTGATGTCAAAGGAATTTGAGCTTCCGTTTTTTATTTGCCCATCACTTTGGAGCAGTGGCTTGTCCTGTTTCTGATTCAATAATGTTCCTCGTTGTGGTTACTCGCCAATTGTTTATTTTTTGCCTAATCGCTCGAAGGTGTTATCGGTTGCGATAGATATGTTTTTGCCACGGACAAGGCTTGGAATGTGGATCTTCTGTACTTTGTAATAGCTTGCAGCAAAGACGCATTATCGCTACTCGCTCGCTTAAATCTGCGGACCATGACGAAACCTTCAGCTTCGAACATTCCTGTGTTGTCGGTGTACCCACGCTTCGGTGCATTTATTCAAGAGCGTGCCCTTCAATTATTCCTGATACACGGGGTGCTAGATTGAGCGTAAGTTTGAGTGCGAGTTGTGGTGGCTGTGTTTAGGTAACATTTGAGAATCATACTGTGCAAGGAAGCAGCACTACTTCATATGTCTCTGTGTAACGAGCAGTACTCACTCTTGCCAACGTTCCGGGGTAGAAGTCCTTTCTTTGTTAGCGGTTCGCCGTTAGCGCATGAATGATTCCATTTTTTTTTCATCTTCGAGGAAAACCGTACATCGTGAAAGGCCGGCAGCACACTCCCTTCGCCGCGCTAGCACTGATTGCCGTTAAGCAGCTCTGTACACATGTTAACGACAGAGTTCTGAATGTAGGGCGAAGTTTCGCGGGAACCAATGCGGTAGTGGAAGAGCCCCGTTATCCTCATGGATCCTCCGCCGTTCCCCCGTATCTGCAAGTTGGATTGTTCGCGCGTGCGCCCACCGCTGCTTTAGACACTTCGTGGCTTCAAACACGTTCCACATACGCTCCAGACAATATGATGTAGAATTCATGACGAAACAAGAATTTTCGTTGCTGTATTTATTTTTATTCTTTAACCGGCCAACGGGAGGATAACAGGATAGTAAAGAGCACAGGACAGAGCTCTGTCCTGTGCTCTTCACTCGCTCGTACTGTGTTGCGCTGTTCCTGTTTTTATTCTAAAGATAAACCAACCAGCCCCACTGAAGACAGTGCCCATGGCGTTCGGCTTCTGAGCACGAGCGCCGCTATTGCTATATATACGGGTGAAGTGTAATAACGCTCGTGTACGTAGGTCTCTGCGTAGGGTTAAAGACCCCAAACTGGTCTCGAAATTAATCCGGGGCCCTGCTCTACGCGGCGTTTCTGATAACTCACGGCGCCCATGTGGGTTTGACAAGTTAAACCTCACAATTTGGCATAAATGTGCCAAGAAAGCGTGATTATAATAAATGCAACCCCGAGCTTCCTGTAAGATTGGCGTACGCTGCCGCTGTTGCTGCGACGACAACGTCGTCGTCGTCGTTGTTGGTGCTGTTGCTGTAAATGTGCGCGGCGCGTGTTATAATAATAGACGCAGTTCATACTAAGAAATACCCGCCGTGGTTGCTCAGTGGCTTTGGTGTTGGGCTGCTGAGAACGAGGTCGCGGGATCGAATCCCGGCCACGGCGGCCGCATTTCGATGGGGGCGAAATGCGAAAACACCCGTGTGCTTAGATTTAGGTGCATGTTAAAGAACCCCAGGTGGTCAAAATTTTCGGAGTCCTCCACTACGGCGTGCCTCATAATCAGAAAGTGGTTTTGGCACGTAAAACCTCAAATATTATTATTATTAATTATACTAAGAAATGTACTAACATGTAACAGCTGGATTCCGAGGCCCGACGGTGTACTTTGAATGTAATAAAATGTTTCCTTCTGCCCGTATTATGTGTGCAACATGAAAGCATCTCACACATTTAATTTGCGTCCTCGCGAGACAGGCCATTCCTTCTATGCACTTGGACCAGATGTATTGACCAAATGTGTGTGGTTTTGATGGTACGGTGGAACGTTCAAGGAGACGACCACAAGATGTTCTTTTTTCAGCAGTAATCGCTCTGTCAAATCAACATATTTACAGTCCTTGTGTGTATATATATATATATATATATATATATATATATATATATATATATATATATATATATACATATATAATGAGGAGTGTAACAATGTTTATTCGACAGAGCGATTACTGCTGAAGACTCCAGGCGTGATCAACAAGCTCATCCCTTGCTGCACCACATAGAAGCGCAAGACCTCCTGCTATCCTGGAACAGTCACACATTTCTATTTAACTTTTCCTTTAGCACCCAGACCACCGCCTTGGGTATGCTTGTTGTTAACTTACTGCTTCGTTCTTTTCCGTGCTCTTTTTCTTCATCTTTTTCTTTCTCTCTCGTTCAGTGCTTTCGCCACAGTTATCTCGCTCGAGCGAACTCTAATGAAGAGGGCCGACCGGAAGCCGATCGCAGTTTCTCTTTTGTCGCCTTTCGGGGCAGTCGGGGCAGAACCGCAATATCGACGACCTGAACAGTAAGGTCGCGCTTGGCGCATTAGGGGCACCGCGCTGGAAAATTGGAGCCGCTGACGTGCAGTGGTTTTCAACGACCGCTGAAAGAAAGTCCCTTTGGCCAGCTTCACGGGACAAGTTGCTAAGATTGCACTTAAGGCAGAAGGTGGTCCCGTGCAAGTTGTCAAGAAGGAAAGTAGTTTTTTTTTCCTGTCCTTCTTTTCCCAGTTTGTGCAGTGTAACGTCTGAACAAAGTTCTATTTCATTTCATGTTAATTTACTTATTTCTGGCGTGATCCGTTGATAATAATACAGAGAAAACAATACGCGGGATATTAAAAGGAAGGCACGTGCATATGAAACGCTTGATTTCAATATGTAAGGGGTAGTAATGGAGACGAGGCTAGCAAGCGGATGAAGTCGTCGCTTGTTCTTGGCCCCACAAACCTTGGGTACCTCTGAGATTTGCACGTGGTTATAAACACTTTCAATGGGGCATCGCTGCGAGGTGAGATGAAACTGGGAGGATGGAATATAGGGCGATGTAGATTTTAAAAGAAAAATATTCATAGAAGGTTTTACTTGCAAAGGCTACCAAATCATTATGGCAAGGCGGAAGTTAAAAGCGGGGCGTCGGAGCGAAGTGTTTTTCGTTCTGGTTATAGTTTCGCGCCGCTTAAAGAAAGTTCCGTTCAGGTTCTGCTCCGGAACGAAACGAGACACGATCCGTGATGGTACATGACGGTTTTCGGTCGCATGCAAAAATCTTCGAAGCGGGGTAACGAGAAAAAATATAGTATTTATTTTTCTCAATGAGCGCATTAATTCCGAGATCATGTTCAGTGCCTTGAGTCAAGGCACTGAGCATCGTCTCAGAAGCAGCACGTCGTCGAGCGTGCTGGCTGAAATGCGAGACTGCTCCATAGATGTAAGGAACGTAAGCGAACACTAACGAAAGATAAAACTTCGGTCGCAAGGCGTCGTACACGTAGAAAAGGAAACGATAAGCTCTTGAGCGCGCAATCCCTGGGTTTTGCTATTATGCCTACCTGCTAATGCATCGAGCGGCTGGCTTAGGTTTGTAGAGCGCTCGACCGGCTAGTGCTACCACTATCGCTTCCTGAGGTACGCGCGAATGCGGAAAAATCGCACGTGAGAACCTTCATTCCTTCACGTTCTCGTTTTTTTTTTTTTACAATATTCGCTCGCTCTATTACAGTCATCTTAAGGTTTCTTAAAAAAGTTCGCGTTTTACGTTTTTGGTCGTAGTTTTTTTTTAGCTTTGAATATGACCGACCCCGATCAGACGAGTTTTCGTCGAACTCTGAATTTGATTAAGCTTCGCCGGCCGTGTGGCCAAACTATCGTGACCAAAATTAGCCGTTACGTTTACCTCACGTTGTGAACAAGGAGCCTGTACTCGAGCCGAAACGTCGTTTTCTTTTCTTTTTATGTATTTGCTCGGCGTCCGTTCTACATTCGATTATGTACCGGGTGTTTCACGTATAGCCTGTACCAAGGATTGGAAAAAGGGTGGTTAACCGCAACTGAAAGAAATCAATGACATATGATTAGCCGTCATGTGGTGCTCCTTAGGATACTTTTTTATATTGCGCTTAATTATTTATTTACCTAAGATCAAATATGGAAAAAATGTTCATATTCACTCTAGGGCCAAGTGCGTTTCGCTACGTTATAGAGGGCATTCCAAAACGACCAATTCATTTTTTTTTCTTTTTTGTGTGGCAGCGTACGTGCTGTGTAGTGATTCTTTTTTCCGGCGTTTAAAGAAGGCCCGCGAAATATGAGATAAAACCACGTGACTGCGCTCATGCGCTGGTGTATTGCAGCGCTCTTCAACCGTGCTTTGTGCGAAAGAACTGCGCGCGCGGACCGTGGTGAAGGGAGCGGCCATGACTCTAGGCATCGGCTCCATAGTGCGTCAGCATCTTTGACGGTGGCACGCGGAATGGAAGCACCGTCGTCCCTCTTAAGCGATACTAAAGGAACGACAAGGCACGATTGCGCTTCATCGCCGTTCCGAGCGTCTCAGAAGCAAAGGCAAGTCGCTTCCTGACGTGTAACCTTCCGCTTACGCTTAGACAGCAACCCATGCTCCTAGTTGGTGATTTCAACCAGAACGCTCACACTGACTCGGCGTTTCTAACCGAGGTGTAGCGAGAACTAGGATAGTGGACTTGGTCACTCCCAAGAGGAGTGCCACTACAAACAGAGGAACGTCCATAGATTTCGTGTTCCAATACCACGATACGGTTAAAGAGCTGCGGTACATCTCCTTTCTGGTGAAGCAGCGCACTGACACGGACACAGTGAAGACAAACAGGAAAAGACGACACTCACTTTGTCTTCACTGTGTCCGTGTCAGTGCGCTGCTTCACCAGCAAGGTATGACGATCACTCACCAACTAGCCCAACTTTCCACTTTACGGTACATCTCCTGCTGTTTTACAGAGCATATGGTCATGATTATGTCTCTGAACGTCGAGAAATCACCGCGGAGCCCGAGTGACGGTGTGTGATTAGAGGATGTTACTATCAGACTATACGCTAAAAATGTACTTTCGCGCGACAGGTACAACAAGCATATGTGTCTTTATTTTTGTTCTGGTTGCGTAACTAATTCGTGGCACTTACTGGTGACAAGGAAACTGCACCTATACGTAGTGCGTACCCTCGCTAGGGTCGTTGAGGAGGGCGATCTAAAGCGCCACGTGTGCAGTTCACACTGTGGTTCGTTGTCTTGCAAGCAGTCTAACCCCTCAGATCGCATAAGTTGATGCGATACCTGATGTGCTGCTAGCTTTCGCTTTTTTCACGTGTTACGGGAGTGTAACATACTGCCGAACTTTTTCATTTTAAACGCCGTATGGATTAGTTTCTAAAGTCATAAAGGCGTTTAAAGTCAAAAGGACAAGGTATAGGCCGATACATGTGCTAACAACCATCATACCCACACTGGCTGAATCGCCCTGTTTGAAGCACTTGTAGGCACTAGCGCCACAGTTCCCTCTGGTAATAACTGCTGTAAGAAATTCTATGCTTGAAACGATAATCTCATAACCTATTACTTCGTTGCACCATTCCCAGATGGCGCCACCATCCCGTTCATCGCGTTCGGCGTTAGCGGCCAGATACGTGCGAAAAAGTGCCTCGTGCTCGGCAAGACTTCGCTTTCAGAAGCCATTCCTCAATCATGCCTGGATCGCGTCCACAGATGGCTCCATTATCAGTCACTGGGTGGGCAGCGCATCGGGCGGCTGTGCAGAGGTAACAGGGCTCGAAGCCAACCATCGACCAACTTGTGTCACTGATTATGTGGCAATGTGTAGATACGTGGCCCCCTTCAACAAACCTCTTTCGTGCCGACATGGGTCACTGTAGATGAGGGACTGGAGGGTACCGCTGTTCGAAGAAACTTTTCCACGCCGACCTGAATTACTGGGTATTTGCCACTCGGCCTGTGCTGGTCTTCGATGAACTTCGTTGGTACCAACTTGGGTCACTGAGTGAGTATCTGTCAGTAGGTAGGTGCCGCTCTTCAATGAACGTTTTTGGTGCCAACATGGGTAACTAGATATGCGTCACTGGGGATGGGCCGCTCTAAAGTGGCAAAAAAGATCCGTTAAGTTTCTTCGGTGCTAAGCAGAGTTTAACCTACGTCACAAGCGTTCTTCGAGGGCAGCAACACTAAGCTTTAGCAGGCTGCGCCGCAAACGCACTTTGTATGCGCCGCTCTTCGTTGAACGCCTTTCACGCCAATGCTTTAGCGAGCTGCGCCATGAATGCACTAGGTATGCACCACTCTTGGGTTAACCTATCGCGAACTTGGGTTGATGAGTACATTCCACTGACTGCGCGGCAAGCGATAGAACAGGTAACGGCGCGCCACGCTTCTCAAGTCGTAGGCCACTCGTGGACTTCTGCACAGCGCCACTGGATGGAACCACGTGCCAGGGAAGAAGCGCGAACAAGGAGCCCGGCAGCCGCCTGATGCCCTTCCCCAGCGTAGGGTAGCAAACCGGATGTCCCCCCCCCCTGGTTACCCTCCCTGCCTTACCCCTTACTTTCTCTCTCTCTCTCTCTCTCTCTATCTATCTATCTATCTATCGATCTCTCTTTCAGCGCTCGCATGCAACAGCGCGCCATGCATTTCGGAGGCCAGGCAGAAGCTTCGCGGCGGCGTCGATAAACGGCACCGAGTGTTCTCAGGGAAGCGCGATAGAGGAGTCCCGCTGCAGAACACACCTCATACATAACTCGCTTCGACGGTGGCAATACGTTGTGTTGCTATATTTATTCAACGTTAAACGCGTTGCCGTCGACAGCCATCGTGAGATTAAGTTCCACCAATTCACGTAAGTGTTTTTGCGTCGAATCAAGCAATTTCGTTAATGTTATTTGTACCCAATGCGGGATGTAAACTCTCTCGTCGCCTATTTCGGCAGAGCAGAAAATTACCTTAGTTTCGACTGCATTGTCCCCTACGTATTCGAATCAGAATATAGAAGTATCGGCATGCTTCAGTAGTTCAACGCCGTGAAGGGTGTGCCGACCAGTGGCACCGAGCCTCCTGTCGAAAAGAACACAATATATCGTTCGTTTTCATTTCAACTTCATCACACAAGCAAGTGTATAGTCTGATTACATGCTCGGATTGCTGGCAAAATTTTTATATTTATCTTGTAAAAGCACATACACTTACATCAATCGGGACCTTATCTAGTGCTTGCTGCGCAACAACCCACCCTGTACTCGCCATAAGGCGCAACAGCAGTGGTAGAGCACTTTGATATATGATTGCACGCTCGCAAAACAAGTCGCCGTTACGTCGTCGATTGTTCTTTCGAGTCCCGTTTTCGCTGCAACCGCAGGAAAGATTGAATGTGGGTGCCTACCAGCCACCAAGGGCAAACAGACGAAATTAGTTTTTTGCTTCTCGTCCGGACGTGAACTCAGTGCAGTGTAATATTCTTTTCTCTTGTCAATAATATTTTTTTACTACACTTTGTGGTAGAAACTCCTCTTCGACTTGTATCATGAGTTCATCAATGCCGTAAAGCGCTGCCCCATTTTTTATTAGTGTTTTTATAGCGTCGGCTACAAATTTCACTTGGTGCTTTATTTTGTGCTTTGAATGTGCCGCGTTGGTTCGTAGAGCGTGACTTTATGCTCCAGAGTACGAGGTGCGCTATGCCCTTATGCCAGGTCACCTATATGACTAGGGGCCCAATTAATAAAACATTTATTCCTAAGTGATCCTTGCCTTGGCTGGCCGTTTTCACGTAATGATGTATCGAGGAAGAAAGTTCGCTAAAATTTGGGGTACGGGAATCCTAGTACGAGTGCTTTTTGTGAACAGGGGCCCACATGAATGTGAAAAACGAAGAACGCTAGTATAGCCCCTTTTGCAACGACATAAACATTAGCGTATGCCACTATTGTTTGCCATTACTGTGCAGCGGTGGCAAGGAATAGACTGCGGACATTAAAGCCTGCCTGTTTAAGGTGGCTCAATTTCACTTCTGAGTACAATGTATCACTATAGATGGACAATTTCTTACTAGCACTCCAATCTTTGACGGTATGTCCGACATTTCGAAGTCATTGGCGCAAAATTAATCTTTCCTCTCTCGCAACGCACACAGATAATAAATAAGTTCAGCATGCGCTGTGAGATGGAGGTTAAATCCCTTTTTCTTATACAAGACGTAGCATGACTCACTACGATCTATATATATTTAATTACTCTGTAGTTAAGATGACTGACTATGAAATGGCGCAGAGAGCCATTCTGCCACCTGTGACTTGCTTTCTATGGATTCTCCTGCACCTTGGCATAAACTTACGCAGCTTTCACGCCTTTAGCGATAGCTGAGCGTAATTCACGACATGAAGTGGATAAGCCGACATCTCATTGTGCGCGAAAGAGCCGCAGTTTATCTTAACTTTGGTGTGTCCATCTGTCCTCGATAGGATGATCACGTGAAAATAATAAGGAAAAGTTAGCCCCCGGTATAAGAATAGAACCCAGGCCTGCGCATGGTGAGCGACTACAAATCCAGGAGCGCCACGCCGACCGTGGAAAAGAGAGCGTGGAATGCAAGCACGGCGGCGCGACATAGAAACGGCACCGTCGTGCTATCACGATAAAGTTGCGCATGCGCAGCCCACGCCTGGAGGGTTAGATGGTCGTCAGACATGCGCAGTGCGTTTGGGCGCACAACAGACGACGCCAAATGGACGCGCCGTCACGCGATGATTGGTCGGCTGTAATGGAGTTTGAACGGAGCATATGTGTGCTATGCTAACCAATGGGGCTTTCTTAGACAACAATTTGACTTAGACGTCCATTGTACATGGGTTCTGGCAAACCTTCTTCATGCTGCCTTTCTCACAAGTCTATGCTCCAGCTCTTGAGCCCAAACCCCATGTTTAGGGGAATGATATTGACAAAGAAACCACACTTAGGGGACGCTGTCGACCATGCGTAGAAAAGAACGCTTGCGAGATAGACAAGAACACAGGGCAGTTTGGGGTTTGCGTAGGCCAAGTTGCCTGCGTACGCTAACTTAACCTCCCTGTAGCTGTAGACTCGCCTTGAATATGCTTAGGGGTGGTCGTAAAGAATATGGCCGCCGCAGGCCGAAAAATAAATACCAACGAAAGCAATACGAAAGTTACGAGCACAGAGCAAAGAAAAGGCTGGGAAGAAGGCGCATATGACAATATTCGCGCCTATTCACACACGCTCACGCACGCATGCATATGAACGTACTCACACATTATATATATATATATATATATATATATATATATATATATATATATATATATATATATATATATATATATATATATATATATATATATATATATATATATATATATATATATATATATATATATATATATATATATATATATATATATACGGGGCGTAGCCGGGCGGGGGGAGGGCGGGGGCTTATGGCGCTTTACCCCCGAACTTTTTTCCTACTGTCGTGCACCGCCGACCAAAACAACCCCCGGCGCCGGAAATAATTCTGTATTTTGTCTAAAATGCCCAATTCACGCTCGAAAATACATTTCAGCGGGAACATAGTGAAATCAGGTCGGATTTCGCGGCAAAGCCCATGCACCGGGAGTCACATATCGTAACGCAAGGAGCCCCATTCGAGCATGAAGTTTCAAGGGCGTTTTCATGGCGAGCGAGCTCGTCGCTTCATCTCGCGGAGGCACGGAATCTACGGTGCGCATGGATTTTAGTTCCGAAACATTATGGATATAAAGTTCTCATAAACTTTTGACGCGAAAAGTGCGTTGACATTTGCAAAGTCATCCTTTAGATTTTCAATTCCGGAACTTTGTGGGTTTAATGTTGTTTTAAACATTTTACCCCAAAGGTGCATTGACCTCTCTAAAGTCGCACATAGGACCATACAACGAGACAAGCCAAATCAACACTCTATCAGACAAGTTGAAAAAGCACGCAGGGAGGTCCGATGGGACGTATCGTTGTGGTTGTTCATTTGTACCGTCATGTCACAGAAAAGAATATCAACATTTTTTTCACCTGTGCCAAAGGATCCATGTCAAGACACTAAAGCCAGCAAAGGTAACTACGCTCTTATTTATTTTTCTACTTTGGCTTTTGTTCGCGAGGACACATTGAGCCTCCTCAATTCTCTTGTTCTCGCTACCCGCGGGCTGCCAGAACCAGCCATGGAGAGCGCATGCGTTTTTCTCGTGTTACCCCAACCACCGCGCGGCGCACTTCAGTGCGCATTCGTTTTTGCCTGGCCGAGTGGATTTTTGCGTGGCAGAGATTTAAACGCGTTCTGGCTAGCAGACGACTAAAGGAAACAATGGTCGGCGATTGTGGCTCAGTCTTGTGCGCGCAAGGGAGAAAAACGGGAAAGAAGCGCGCCACCTTCCGCTGCGCGCAATACATCGGGAGGAGGGGAGGCCTTAGGATTCAGTAATCTGTGAATCTGCAATTGCCCAACATATTTATTTGCCTTCTTAACGCATTATATGCAGTGACCTTTTCTTAGAATTATAGATTAATTCTAGACTTATACATATATTTAAATATCTTGTTGCGAGGTTTTTTTGTATACGTGCAGTGAACTTCGTTTCCAGTGACACTTTCTTGCCCCAAGCCGTATCTTCGCATTTGTATATTCCATTGCATCTTCGCATTTCTAATGTGCGAGGGCGATGCAAATGAAAGGGAGCCAACCCGACCCGCGCAATTATGGCTCGGTTCATTAGGTGCGAGGCATGCGCGTGGCACACAGGCATCTCTCATTTAGAAAAGTGACACGCAAGTGTGAGGACAAATGTTCGCTAATGCTCTCATACACTGGATTGAACATGGTTGCGTCACGTAATGGACGCTCCAAAAGTAGAGCGGCGTGGTGTCGTGAGGTTTTTAACAGCTGATGTTTCCCAAAAATAAGTTATCCGCTGTATGGCTGCCCTGTACGTTGAACATTGCATTTCATTGGCCACTGTGAAGCGTTGAAGCAAACGGTTCAATGAAGGACGTGAAAGCTGCAAAGAGTATCCAACACCAAGCCAAGGCCACCATTTAATCACCCCGAACGCAATTGCAAAGGTTGATGAGCTGATTAAACAAAAACGGAAGTTAAGCATCGATGAACTGGCAGAGCGTGTGAACATCAGTCACGGTTCGGTTCACGTACACCATAACCCATCAACATCATGGTTATCGGCTCTTGTGTGCGCAATGGATGCCAAAGATTTTGAAAGACCGCCAGAAGATGGAGAGGTTCGGCGCTGCCTTGACTCATATGATCCGGTGTCACAATGAGGGTGACGATCACGCGGCTGAGAATGAACTCGAGACCTCATGCCGAGCAGCGCAACGCCATAGCCACTGAGAGGGAAGGTGTCAAAAATTAAAAAGAACGGGTCAGCCAAGTGTTGACATATGGCATACGTGGTGGTTCGAATTATTCGATTACCGATGTGGATTATATCTCTGTTCTATCTCTTTCTTGTGTTCATTATTCACTCAATTCGTATCCCAATATTTTTCTTTTTATGTCCTGCGCAATTACAAAGAAATTCACTTGTGTATCGTCGGCACTTCGTTCAGCCTTTCTTTTTTTTTTCAGCGTTTTACAATCTGGAATAGGCGCTTCATCTCGGTGTTCTCGTTGCTCTTTCACTCTATACCGCGAGGCATAGGGCGTATTAGCTCCGAGTGTTTACAACACAGCCCAAGGATCCGGCGGCGTTCTTGCGGGGCCGGTGGCTCTGCGCTCTGCCTGCATTTCCGACCAATCTCTCCTTTGCCTCGAACTCGGACACTTTGCACCATTTAGTGAAAGGTGCGGCAGTTAAGTTAGACGGCATTTTGCGGCTGCACAGCGGAGGCTTACGCAGGCATTGAGATGCGTCCCCCTTTACGGCTAATCATAGTTCTTTATTATTATATACTTAGTTGACGACAATTGTACGTGTTCTTGGCATAGGTAGGTATCATTTGATATCATCTGTATGTTTATAAGTCATCGAAAACTTACGTAGTTGATCGTCTTTAGGAAGTGGTTACAAGATAGCCAGATCCCAGATCCACCAATATCGTGTGACGACAGCTAGGATGCGCTCGTCTTAGAAAAAGAAGGAACTGAAGAAAGAGAGAGGAAACTCTATATTGAAAATGCAAAGATTAGCCTCCGCACTTTTCTCCGGTATGCTACTCTGCAGGGAGTGGGACGAAGGAGAAGAAAGACCCTAGAAGAAAGCGGACAGAAGAAAAAAGGAAAACCAAAGAAAAAAGATGCAGTTCATGTTACGTTATCAGTAGCATCTAGGGTAAGGAATAACTGAAGGAAGAGCATGCCAAACAGCACGTGAACGCGGCTGCGCTGGGTTCGTCATCTGCTTGTCCACTGCATAGCTCGAAGGTTGTAACGCGTGCCTAATCGTGAACTATTGTTGTCGTTGCAACAGTATCTCGCCTGATACCTAAAGGCATCAGACGAGGCGAGCAGAAAGCGAGTAACACGAACTCGAGAAAGCCGCGGTAACTCTGACGGCCGAAAACACTAAAAACTACCACGAACTTAACCGCGTACGGCTCGCTGCGGCAAGGATACAATGGTCAATCGTCGCAATCCCCATAATTCTTCCAGTGAAAGCAGGGAGATAATGGCATCAGAGCAGGTGCGATGGTCAGACCTCCTGCTCCCTCTTAGTTTTTTGTTTTCCTTTCCTACGTGGTTAGAGCTAAAGCTCGATCTAACGAAACCCGATTTTACTAAGTTCCTGATCAAAGGAAGAAATTTACATTCCCCGGCAGGTAGTCATAGGGTTCGATGTTATCGTCAAGCCGGATTAACGAAACAAACTTGGCCGAACTCGATTTAACCAAGTTCTTTCTGCAATAAATGAGTCAAAAAAGCGCTCATTTCTTTCTAGTTTTGACACAGACGGATTTCTTTCGAGCGTGCGCTCTAAAGCCATCGCGTTAGAACATCTGGGCGCCATGATCACATCCCTAGCTTTATTTTTTGGTGAGGCTGCACGCTGCGCCCATGGACGTAACAGCCGACTCAACACCGCCTCGGTAGGGGCGGTGGTGGTTGCTTTCGTTATTTTATGGTCTATGCGACAGATGGGTATATCAGCAGCAAATACAACGCCGCGGTAGCCTTTGCAGGTCACTACGTTACAATTTCAGATTTCGAGGGACCGAAAAATTTCGTTCTCGATTTTCCAAACTTCCCAATTTAACGAAATAATGCGAGCGTAGTCGTCACTTCGTTAAACCGAGTTTCCACTGTATGCGAGAAAAGCACGACTATATAGAGAAGTGGTGAAGGGCAAAACAAAATAGTCATCTTGACATAATAGCTACACTGCAAGCCAATGTTCTCTTGCAGGGGAAAATAGCGCTTGCAATAACGCGCCTTTGAGACTCCGAGAAAACAGAATTGTCCTCATTTTTTGTAAAAAAGAAAAGAGTGATATTTTTTTCTGCTGCCCTTTTTAATGGTTGGCGAGATTGATATTTTGCGCAGCTCTCATACCATTTGAAAAGACGCGCGGACTCAAAGCGTCCATCTCCATATTGAGTAGGCTTGCAGCTGCGCTTTCTTTTGATTTATCTGCGCCCCTTTGCAGAATATTTTGCCCGTTAAACTGAATCAAGTAAAATACGTATGCGTGAGCCAACAGCACCAGCTAGTGTGGTTCCGGACAATATTTCTTTAGGATCGCGTTTTCTTCGCGACAGAAACGCAAAAATGACCACGCGTCGTCCCGAAAGTCTGTTCCGCCGGAATTGTCACGCCGTTGAACAGAACGAGAGCCTCTTTCTCCTATTTACCCGAGACAGGAAGCTTTACCCGAGACCCGTTTTCTTACTATTTACCCGAGACAGGAAGAGATAATTGGAGAAATTTGGGGACCTTTAGCTTGGGAATCTTGCGTCTGAATGCGCATCTGCTGGCGCTGTGGAGGACGACGCGCATTGCTCCCGTTTAGCCACTGCTTACGCTTCCGTCCAAACGGGGTTACAGCGGCCGATACGGAGTCCGTAATGGAATTTCGTTCCCCACGCAGAGTAGCATGTCAGAAATGTCTGGATGTCGGTTAAAATCTCTGCCTATCATTAAAGGGCTCTCTCTCTCTCTCTCTCTCTCTCTCTCTCTCTCTGAAGAGTCAGTTTCTTCTTTTTTGACAGTTCTTCGCCCGTGTAATTGGGGCACACGTAACATAGAGTTTGGCGCTTCGCAGTGTGCCTTCGGTGCTGTTCCAGTGCCAAGATCGTCGGTGAAAGGTCCATCAACAAGGAGTTCAGTATAACCTGCAAATTAATATTTTTACAATAAAGTGAATTCGCAGTAACAATGTGTCATTATCATTGGTCTCCGGCCCCGACAGCGACATCTGCCTTCGCTATTTTTGAGCAGCCACCGCAAACTAAGCAAGGGGAAGCGGACCAATCACAGATGCCGACACCGCCCTCCTTATCCGGTTAACTACATTCACTGCGGTAGCTGGGACCCACCGAAACCGTCTCAGATTCCAAATGGTCCGCGCCTCTTGTCAGCCAGTCAGGCATGAAAGACTGTCAAAGAGTGAATGCTACTTCCTTTCGAAGCACACAAAAGTGGCCTCCTATAAACGAGGAAAGCGTGCTGTGCAAACAACGCTGGGGGTCAGCGCCCAATGCTTGGGTCGGTGGAATAAAATCAGAGAGCACAGTTTTACGTTATATGGCACAAGCTTTCATGTGAGCAGAAAATATGCCAGCGTCCATGAACCACCAATGTTTACGCGTATCTCATTTGTTGCCACGTTCGTTTGTCCATCAACCACCTTGTTTTACACGTACCTCACTTGTTGGAACCTTCGCTAACACACACACACACAGGCACAGATAAACACACACACACACACTCTCTCTCTCTCTCTCGCCCGCACGCCCGCACACGTACACGCGCGCGCACGCACGCACACACGCTCACACACACACGCACACACACACACAAGATTGCCTTGGAGAACCAGCGAGAAGGTTTACATCCCCGGAGAAGGTTTACATACAAATATGTTCTTCAGATAAGTATATGTTAAAGGACAGCGTCAGTGGTTGATTTGAGTAATTGATTTGCGGATTTATCACTTGCTTTTACGCGAGTGTCTCATGCTCTGCGCTTCGTCGCTACCTCTGCCGTTCACTCTTCGGCCTTGCTGTATGCCTTCGACGCAGCCTCTTGACTTGTGCTTGTCCCTGGCATTCCTCAGACACGCGGATGGCACGTCGTAGATCGCTCAGCGGTGGCTTTCACGGTCTTACATTCTTCTGGTGTGAGACTTCCTAGTCTCACACCAGAAGAAGAAAGATGGGGCCGCGCGAAGCGCACGCTTTGTTTTTTTTTAGCTAGGATGTTTCTTCTCTGTAACTACAGGGTATTTTTGAAGATATCACGGGTCAGATAGCTTAATTGCAATCCTTGAGGTGGATTACTTCCAGAAGTGGACACTAACTACATGTGCAAGAAATCAAAACGCATAAACAACAATATAGCAAAATTTTAATAACCCAGCTTACATCGAATGCCTTTACGGCACAGATATTGCAATTTACGAATTGTAGCCGTTGAGCTCGCAAGACTTATGCACTGGGAACGGAGTCTTAGGTAACTTAGTATCTTCTAGTGTTCAACAGAAACATTTGAGCGTTTAAATTACTTTTGCTCTTGAGAGCAAGAAACAGCGTTTTTTAATAAGAAAGTAGTTGGGGAACAAAATGCATCTCTATACCGCATGTTAGCTGGTGCACACACCTAAACCGGTGCCATTCACAGAATTCGGTTCAAGCTCACCGGCTGCAATTGGTGAACAGTAATGTGGGCTGTAAAGTAATTATTCTTACTGGATTCCTAACAGAGACTGGTTTGATGGATATGTGGTGAAAAACCACAGTGGTAAGAGATGCTCGGGCGGGGAAATACCCGGCCTTAATCGTCAGGATAAACCTGCCTGTTGCTACACCATCACCACCACTACCACCCCCAGCACCACCACCATCAACACCTAATTATAGTAAAATCTTATTATTGAATTTTAGTAAATTAGCTTATTATTCATTCTGATTTAGTGCGCATTTAGTTTGACGCGGCTTCGTGCAGTCCATACATCAAGGAGCACAACTATGCATTCTGCCGCAGGGTATTTTTAAAGAAGTCTGCATGGCCTACATTTTAGGCTCTAAACATATAAGACCCGGCGTACAGAGTCCGGATCGCGCATCTAGCCATTGTGTCAGTACAAGCGTTAAGAGCAGTGGCGTAGCTAGGTCGTCCAGCACCCGGGGCCCATAAGTCTCCTGTCAACCCCCCCCCCCCCCGCACTACCCCCCGGGTGTAGTCGAGGAAGGCGAGGATATCAACAATTTCCGGGTGTCTTCAGACGTATATAACTCCCCCCCCCCCCCCGACTGGCCCCTTGCACCCGGGGCCCACGGCCCCCCCCCCCCCCCCTTGTTGCTACGCCACTGGTTAAGAGTGGGCCACGTCTGTACTGATGCGCCGCCAAGCTAGTCTGTAGCGCAGTTCGCGTCACTTCGCCCCACGGAGTAATGCTCCGACTCGTTCTCTTTTCTCTTTTGCCCGTGCTGTAGCTGTATGCATTCCGCGAGCGCTACCTCCGTTTACTAAATCTTTTCTTTCTTTAAAAAAATATCTCCTGCTGGTTGTAGCAACGCTATGAATGCACCTAGACTGTCTAGGAAGCTTCCTCTATTTTCCTGTAAGTTTCTAGGTCTATACAGACACCATATATTTCCGACGATAGTTCCCAAGTTTTGATAGCTATATACATCACCGAGGCCCTCCGCCTTCCAACTCTCGCCGGCTGTGGAGGGGCATCTAAATCGTCACAAATTTTCTCGCGATTTCCCCTGAAGATATAACAAAGAATTTTGACCATCCAGAAAGACCATGCCATTCATTTTCGGCGAAATTCGGTGATCGTAACTAGCTCTGTATTTCTTTTTCTTTCTTTTTTCTTGAAGTCATCGGTTACAAAATAAAACAAAACTTAGACGCTCCGAACAACTGTTCTTTTTTTAACAAGAACCAAAAAACCTTCATGGTTTGCATTATGTTCTGTAGGTGCTCCTTTTAAAAGTACTGCAATATTCAGCCGGGTATCATGCTTGATTCCCTCCAGTTGGCACCATGCATTCTCGGAAGCTTTTGGAGGTTTCGACAGCGCTGAATGTACGTGCACAGGTCTCTTAAGGCCTAGAATGAACCTTAAACAGCTGGCACTGTAAAATATTTTCACGTGGTCGCGACGTCAAAGAACACAGTAGCAATACTGTTAAACACAAAACTAACTTTTATTTGGCGAACCTGTGCCCACAAAAGAGGCTACACTTATAGTACAACGATAGCGGTGAAACGGTCGGCGATCGTCGAAAATCTCATCAGCGGGTCAAGCGCGTCGGCTTTTATAGAGCAGTCGTCGAATGTTCCAGACTAATCGTTCGGACCCGCGTGCCTTCCACAAAGTTCTACACCATTCGCGTCAGGTGATGAAACCAGATAACATAAGGTTCGGCGACAACAGACAGTGGATAGAAGCATCGATAATTTTCCAGAAACTTCGGATACATGCAAGCGCGTCCCACGCTGTGCGATTACATTTGTTAGGCGGCGAAACGTGGTTGCCCTATACAGATAAGTACACGTGTGAATACCCCCCTTTTAAAAAGCATCGTCCCGATGCTACAAATATAAGAGAGCGAAACACAAAAGGACACTTATTAAACATAAGTAACAAAACAACGAAAAGAAACAAAGTCCAAAGGTCAGTTACGCGAAGCCCCAAAGTTCATTAACGCTGGTAGTACGGCTTGAGTCGCACAACGTGGACTATTCCAGGTCGCGAGCGGTGCCGCTCTGATAGCGAAATGCCGTCTGGCACGACCTCATAGTCCAGTGCGCCAATACGTCGGATGATCTTGTACGGTCCGAAATAGCGACGCAAAAGCTTCTCGCTCAGTCCTCGTCGGCGTATAGGGGTCCAAACCCAAACACGGTCACCGGGTTGGTACTCGATGAAGCGTCGTCGGAGGTTGTAGTTTCGGTTGTCGGTCCTCTGCTGGTTCTTTATTCGCAGGCGGGCGAGCTGTCGGGCTTCTTCGGCGCGCTGGAGATAGGTAGCGACGTCAAGGTTCTCCTCGTCAGTGACGTGCAGCAGCATGGCGTCGAGCGTCGTCGTCGGGTTCCTGCCGTAGACCAGCTTGAACGGCGTGATCTGTGTTGTTTCTTACACCGCCGTGTTGTAAGCGAATGTTACGTACGGCAGGACGGCATCCCAGGTCTTGTGTTCGACGTCGACATACATCGCTAGCATGTCGGCGAGGGTCTTATTTAGCCGCTCCGTAAGACCATTCGTCTGCGGATGGTAGGCCGTTGTCCTCCTGTGCCTTGTCTGACTGTATTTCAGAATGGCTTGGATGAGCTCCGCTGTAAAGGCCGTTCCTCTGTCAGTGATGAGGACTTCTGGGGCGCCATGTCGCAGCAGGATGTTTTCGACAAAGAATTTCGCCACTTCGGCTGCGCTACCTTTCGGCAGTGCTTTAGTTTCAGCGAAGCGGGTGAGGTAGTCCGTCGCCACGACGATCCACATATTTCCGGTTGTTGACGTCGGAAAGGGTCCCAGCAAGTCCATCCCGATCTGCTGGAATGGTCGGCAAGTAGGCTTGATTGGCTGTAGTAATCCGGCTGGCTTTGTCGGCGGTGTCTTGCGTCGCTGACAGTCTCGGCATGTTCTGACATAACGGGCGACGTCGGCGGTCAGGCGCGGCCAATAATACTTTTCTTGTATCCTCGATAGTGTCCGGGAAAATCCGAGGTGTCCAGCGGTCGGATCGTCATGTAGGGCGTGCAATACTTCTTGACGAAGTCCTGACGAGACAACAAGAAGGTAGTTGGCGCGGACTGGTGAGAAGTTCTTCTTCACGAGTAGATTGTTGTGAAGCGTGAAGGAAGATAATCCGCGCTTAAATGCCCTCGGGACAACGTCGGTGTGCCCTTCCAAATATTCGACGAGGCCTTTTCCTGTGCCCACAAAAGAGGCTATATATATATATATATATATATATATATATATATATATATATATATATATATATATATATATATATATATATATATATATATATATATATATATATATATGATCAGGCTAAAAGAAGCAGTCAGTATATTGAGTTTTAACCTCCAGGAGGATATGCAGTAAATTTAATTATGGCGTGTCCGTGTACTACGGCGGGGAGAGGCGGTGGTATCGCGACTACGTTTAGCAGAGCTTTAGAACTGCTATCTATAAGAAAAGAAAAAGCTAGTAAAGAAGTCAGTACAAAATGTAGCATTTTTATACATGTTCGGACTGTACCACCTCAAAATCAACATTCGAGTTAAGTTTCGTCGAATACATTCACAACTCCTCGCTGATGATGTTCTTCGAAGCTGTGTACGTAGGCGAGGTGGCCACACCCACACGCTTTCGACGAGAGACAGCTGTGCATTAATCGCAGTATATACTCTCAGTAGGGGCGCCTTCCTCGCGTTCGAAATAGTATATGCGGCAGCATTTCGAAGTTCCGGAATTTCTGCTTTATAAGAGCGCTATAGTCTGTTTGTGAACTCAGTCCCTGGCATCCGTTCTCGCGCACCTTGACACTAGACCATTGTCCCTCGACACGATTTTCACATGCCGCCGACAGAAGACATCGCAGGTGAAGGCGACAAAGGGACTACTTCAGTTTTTGAAAGAGACGGGATTGGACAAGCGGCTCTGACAGTGTTATCACGTACAATGCCAGATTGATAGACTCTACCGGCCGATGTTTGTGTGCTGTGCTATGTGCTCTCTCTCTCTCTCCCCCTTCCCCATCTTTCATCGCACCCATCCCTCTCCCATGTGTAGGGTAGCAAGCCGGTTACGCTAAACTGGTTAACCTCCCTGCCTTTCCTTCTCTACTTTTTCCTTCCTTCCTTCCGTACCCTGTTAGTTACCGAAACCCTACGACTCGTGCATCAGTATGCAAAAGTTCACTCCTTTACAACACTCCATAGCGACGTAACGTGCCTTTCATTGGTACAAGTTAGCGAGTCTCTGCGAGCGCCAAATACTAACTATACGCTAACAGGCGGGGCTGCACATTTTTTTGGCAAGAAACATGCTCGGTGGCGCACGATTGATTGAAACATCGAGGAAGCATTCAGTTCCCCATCCGCGAGACATTCAATGTCGCGCTGAATCAGACGTCGCTTCGAGGAGGGAGGCGCACGTCGAGGGCTGCAGTGCGAATGGAAGCGCTGCAGAGTATCGTTTGGTTCGCGGCCGCTCTGCGTTTTCCGTCCCACTTTGCTAATTGCGTCGGCACGTCGAGCAAACAAGGCCGCCTACGCTCTACATTTCTTGCTTTATTTTTTAGCAGTGGAACTGATGTCCCCACGCGGATTGGGGCTTGGACAAACAGAGCCTTTGCCGACACGGAAAGTGCGAGTCAGCAAACAGAAAACTCACCTGGAAAGCGCGTGATGGCTCGCGGGGAGAAGAAAAAAAAAAATGGAAAGACAGCTTTTGCACGCCTTGCTCTTTTCTTTTTCTGTTCTTTCTGTTTTGTTTTTGGGGGACTGGTGCGCATTCTGAAGAGTGGACTGTGCTTTCCGTGCATAATTAGACGACCGACTAACTTGACATTCATGTCAATAGAGAAGGCAAGAATTGAAATTATGACAAACACGCCGTTTTCTCAGGTCTTAAGTAAGTTCGCGTCGAAACTTCTTTCGACAGCGCTCCTGAGGAGTGACGCCTCAGGGCACACGTGTGTGAACTTTCTTGCCTAATCGGCGTAAGGACTACAGCTTCATCCTTCGCTAGTTTATGCGTACGTCCCATCGAACGCGAGCGTTGTTGTTTTTCATATTGCGGTTATCTAAAATACAAGTTAATATTCTTTCAAGATACAAATATCAATATCTATGTTGAACGACAGTTATATATTGGTGAATCACGACCTTGCGGCCGTATTTACAAATGAAATCTTAGCAATAGGACTGTTTAAAGGAAAATGCATGATGTTGGAGGTGTTATAAAACGCGGCCGTCAAATGACGGACAAGAACGAGATGGCTCCCCCAAAAGAGGCCGATTTCCCTGCAAGAGAACGATGGCGCCATTTGTCGCTGGGCGGCATGTTTCACCATAGTTTGCCGCAGCGTTCCAGATGGCGCCAATGCTTTGTTACAGTGACATCGCGAGCTGTCTGTGTGTGGCCATATGCTAGGCCTTCCTCCCTCGATATAGCGAAACAATCTAAGAAGACCATCGAGATAACGCCCGAACTTTGCTGCTACGATGAAGCGTAGCCCTTGTCTACGTGCATCACCATGCACTTCACGTGAACCGGCAAACAGGTTGAAAGCGGCTACACGTTTGGCCTGTAGCGGACAGGCCTAGGAAGGGCAGATGTCACCATGTCGGGCGATGACGTCATTTCCGTTGCATCCGTGCAACGAAAGTCAGCTGAAGGCCTCGACAAAAAATTGCTGCTGTGATATTAAGCGTCGCTTTTGCCGAAAAATCCCGAATGTGAAATCATCACCCTTTAGGACATCCATCTTGTTTTCAGCGACTTTCCGTGCTCTTCCTTCACCATCCACAGAGCCTAAGCTCAAGTAGTTAGCCATCGCAAAAATAACAACAGGATCCACAATTATGACTGTATGCTTCGAAAGAGAATACCCAACTTTCCAGCCTTTTACAAATGTTGCTACTATAGTCGGACCTACTGCTGCGAATCCAGCGTATCTACACTTTCTTTCCTTTCCTGAGATTTTACGGAATATTTAGGCGATGCTTCTTTGTCCACCGTCTTTGTCTCGCCTAGTAAATAGAGCAGACATTGGCGAAATTGTATCATATAGTAAGCTGTACCGATCCCTGTGAGCATAATCAAAGTCGATGACTTGCTAGGTCGATCCTAACATCAGTGCGTCATATGTGCCCTCGAAAAGGTTTTTAATGTGGCTTGTGACGCGAATCAGTTCCCGTGGCCGTGAAGTCCTGATAATATTGGGAATGGTGTCGCATTGCCGTCGCTTACGTGGGCCTATAGCTTCTGCGGCTCCTTGTGTCGTCGAGAAAACGTAGCGGAGGGTCTCTCACAGAGCAACGGTGCTGGTAAACAATTGCATAAGTTGGAAATAAAATGCAATCGCACGCACCATGCGTGATTGTATTTCTAGACATGCACCATTTGTCTCTTCGCATAGCACTTAACTGTAGGGATTCAAGGAAGCACCGCCTAACTAGGAGGACATCAGATGCGGCGTAATTTTGTTACTTGTCTTAATTAAGCACTTTTTTGTCGCCTCCCCATCCCCTGTGCATTGCGCATTTAGGCTCTTAAAGGGGACCGAAACCAGTTTTTTTATCGAAGTCGAGAAATTCATTTAAAGTTAAAGTAGACTGGCTACAGAAATCCTTTGACGCGAAAGGTGCGTCAATGCGTTCAGCAGAAGGGGAGTTATTGGAACTCAAAATTCGCTTAAAATCTCCTTCGCACTGCTCCCACTCCTGCTTCAATGCCTTGCACGGCGAACGCTACGGCGGAGCGACGCGTCCACACAAAGCGCTCCGTTTACTGGAGGACACCGAGGCGCGCAGTTCAAATTTGATTTCGGATGTTCGCGTAGAGGCCCACTATTTCCGACTTCGGCACCTACGACGCGCCAAATGCGGTTGTTCTCAGCGGTCCGCAGTGCGACAAGCAAGCGGACTCGTCGCGCCACTCCGCGGTGGCCGCCGTATCTAAGCTACACGTAGCAGGCCGCAACTGTACACGCAACGGCAGTGCGCAAGCGCGGCGCTTGCTTTGCGCACGACAGGGCTTGCGTTCGCGCTCGCACTCATGTGCTCCAGTCTGTCAATGCCACGTGGTGCGAACAGGCTTGGTCCTGCACTAGCTTGACCGACGGATTGTGGCCACATCCAAACGGGGGTATTTTGAAGCGCTGTGAATAGCGCAGTTCGAACTGATGTCTGTCGAGGCGTCTGGCCAGGAGCGCCCAGGAGTGAGTGTGAGGTGACCTTAACTTTCACATGGTTCGAGCCCAGTTCAGTGTTCAAAACTAAATGAAATTATCGAGGCCCGACGGCTACGACACTGATACGCAGTGTGGTCAGTTCCATTCCTACGCGGGCGAGCGCGGCCGAGCATTAACAGACGACGTTCGGCCATAGTACGTCAGTCATACTTCCGGAAGTATACACGCAATTCCTACCGAGATTCGAAACGCAGACATTGGCTTACTACAGCCTGTTCATTAAACGGTGTCGATAGAGAGATAATTTAATTGAAAGAAGGCAGAGAGGTTGGCCTGAGCTAAGGCGCTCTAGCCTGCTACTGGCGTCAATAAATAGGCACACTGAAAGTAGGAATAAACGCACTGATTCGATTGACACCTTCTTGATTGACACCAGCTATTGGCCAATAGCAGCTGCGTATGGGAATATCCTATATTACGAAATAAGCTAGCCAGGAAGGGGTAAAGAGAAGGCTTTTGTTGAAAAGCGAGCGTTTGAGAAAAAGGTGACTTCGCGCTCCGCTTGCGAGCTTCGCACGCCGCACGCGACTGCGAAAACGTTGTTCACAGCAGCGTATGCTATCGGCGGACTTCGTTCATTCACCGAGCTCGAAGGGCGGTTCGATACAGCTTTAAGAGGTCAGTGTCCACTAGGACGTCTCAAAATTTAAAAATATATTGTGGCAGAACCGTAGTTTCCGATAAATGTTTCACATTCAGCCATTGTGTCTTCATGATTTCAGAAACCCTCGCGACGAGCTCCAAGAACCGTTTGTGGATTCCCAGTGTAGCCAGGTGAAAGTAGCTAAACATTGTCATTTTTTTTTTTGTTATTTTGTGGACCAGGGGAATATAGCCGCACTGTTCCGAAGCAGCCAGCAATAACTTCGGCGATTACGGACTACATACAAAAAAGAAAGAAAGACGAAGAAAAAGACGTGGTGGTATTCGTTCGAACTGGAGGACGGCGTTTTATCCGGGATGGCCTCAAGCAAAGTGGCCCTGGTTAGACACAGTGGAGGCGTGCGCAGCACAAGCGTTCGTTCTCTCTTTACTCTGCCTAGACCAATAAAAAGAAAAAAAGAAAAAGCGTACCTCCAGGCGTCGCAGCTGCATGGCACCTTGAAAGGGGGTACGGAAGTCGGTTATGCCGGAAAGCACTATCTGCCATCCCGGTCGCTCTGCGAAAAACCAACGCACCTTGCTCTAGCGACGCCGGAGAGACGAGAGCATCGTTAATGATTCGCCTGAGTGTTCCATATTTGATGTGCACTGGCTTACGCGAGCGGGTAATCGTCAGGCCGAGCAGCTCCCGAGGCGCGTTCGGCTTACGTCGCCAATAATAAACACGAATGGCGTGTCCGCATGGTGTTTCCGACACTTCCGGAACGCTTTCGCTCGACGGTCTGCGCAAACCAGAAGGCGTGTGCAAAAGAGGGCCTCCACGATGCGGCTCTGCATATTTGATTGCGGATCAAGCAATTCCATAGTGACGGCGTTCGTTTACCTTTGATTTATGCTTTTGTACACACAAGGACCTTTAGATTCCCTGTTTCTTATAACAGAGTCCTCAAGGGGACCTTGGAAACATCACTGAAAGAAAAAAAAATTACGGGGCGTTGCTGATATCTAAGACTGCTCACTGATAAGTGCCTGTGAGAATAAATATTCATGGGTCTTCGGGGCTAACATTCGCCAAAAAAAAGAAGCTTTGCGATTTCGGAAATGCTCATTATTGGCAATTCTCTCTTTCACGAAACATTTTTTATCGGGTGTTCGCCATAACATCATGTGTGCTTAAAGCCGCACTTCTCACCATCTCTTAAGACGTTCTGCACAACAACAAAAATTATTATTAATCATAAACGTATTTATTTACTTACGAAAGCCGGTTATATTCGATCTAGAAAATTCCCAAAAAATTCGTGCAAGTTATATCACTATATACCACTGTGCGCAATGTTGTGCTACATGATCCTGATGAAAGCCTTTTGTCTGACGCCGATTGTCCAGTAGCGTTTGAAAATTTTTTCACATCTCTTTTTAGACAGGAAGACTGTTCCACTGTTCCCATAGTCCCTCACTTCAAATATCGTTTTTGTAACGAATAGAAATTACTGCCGATGGCATTTCCTCTTTAATAAGTAATCTCAAATTATATACATCTCCCGGTATTGACAATATCAGCTCAAAAATAATAAAAAAGTCCTTGAAAGTTTCAATCAAAATTTTGAGCCCTATCTTTACGCAATCCTTGTCAACAGGCGAACTACCCTTGGATTGGAAAATCGCTAAGGTTACTCCTGCATTCAAGGGGGCTCACAAGTACTCTCCCCGAAATTACCGTACCATTGTTCTACTCTGTCACCCTCATGTACAGAAGGGTTGAAATCCGCGCCAGTTGGTACATAGTTGAAGGAAAAAAACCAGTAGAAGATAGTCCAGTCGTTGTGGTGTCAACCTCTCTTTTTGTCCCTTATGTTTTGTGACTGGTTCTTTCCTTCAACTACCGTACCATCTCCTTAACATGCGTCTGCTGTAAACTACTAATACATATCATAGCATCCCATATCTACCGCCTTGCACATATAGCAGGCACACGAGGCCACGGGCCCAAGATCTTCTCCTCTGTGAAAGCACGGTCGTCGAAGTGCTCCATAGCTGTGCGAAGGGCACTCCTCTCGTCTTCGTATGTAGGGCTGGTGCGTTTCTCGAACTGCAAAAGCTTGCATGACCGCCTGTGACTGACTCAGGGGCGCACGCTTGTCGGCGTAGCAGTGAAGACTGGGACTTCCTTTCTTCCTTCTCTTTCAATCACCTTTCCCGCTTCCCCGGTGCGGGGTAGCCTACCTGACGACAATCTTTTATTTTAACCAGCATGGATTCGGAAACGGTTTCATCTTGCGACGCTTAGTTGCTCTAATTCGCAATAGAATTACACTCCAGCATGAATTACAAACAGCAAACTGACTTCGTGTTCTTAGATTTTTCGAAAGCGTTTGATCGTGTGGCGCACATTCGCCTCATCTCAAAATTATCCGCACTCCGACTGGATTCATTAACTCTATCTTGGCTCCGAAACTTTCTGTCGTTGCGGCAGCAGTTCGCTGTCGCTAATAATCACTCATAATTTCCTTCTGGCGTTATTTCTGGCGTACCGCAGGGCGGTGGCCTTGGTCTTCTTCTTTTTTTAATTTTCATCAATGACCTTGCTCAAAAAGTATCATCACAGATAAGGCTTTTCGCAGTTGTATTGTATTGTATTGCGTATTGTAGGCGGATGCTGTGTTGTATACCATACAATAACAACATCCGATGATCATTTATTATTACAGAATGACCGTAACATCGTCAATTTCTGATGCAGTACATGGCAGATGATCTTAAACTCAGTCAAACTTAAAGTTATGTTCTTCTTGCGAAAAGATTGTGTCTCTCGCCTTTTTTTACGTCATAAATAACACCATTGTCCCTCTGACATAGTCCTATAAATATCTTGGCGTTGAACTTACAACAAATCTTTCCTGAAGTACACACATCACAGCTACCTGCACAAAAGCCTTAAAAACTCTAAGTTATCTCCGACAGAAGTTGCGTAAATTCCCTGCTACAGTTCGTAAACTGGCATGCCAAACTTTTGTTCACCCACAATTCGAATCCACTTCATCAGTAGGGTTTCCACGTCAAAATTACGTAGTTTGTATGCTAGAATTAATTCAAAATAGAGCACCACGCTTCATCACAAGTAACTATGACAGAACTCACAGCGTGACGAAGATTAAAGTCGACATTTCACTCCAGCAACTGGAAACTAGTCGAACGATAAGACTTTTTCGCCTTTTCCATATATACGTTCATGTTAATCGACCTCGTGCTGCCTCTTCAAGCAGCAGCGCGCTTGTCACGTCGCCTTGACAATAGCCACAGGTTCACGAGAATCTTGGGCATTACATGCACCGTCATTTAATGCATCAGCACTGCCACGTGCCATAACAGTATGGAGCAGCCTTCCTGATAACATTCCGTGCTTAATAAATCGTGACGCCTTTCGTGAAAAAATGCAAAGCTTCTTGTAGTAACGTTGCGTAGGATGTTTTCTGACCTGCTTTTTTTCCCTGTTCTTTGTGCTTGTATTATTTTAATTTTAGTCTATATGAATGTATTATTGTGATTACGCTGCCTCAAACTTACCCTGGACAAACATACTAGAACATTGTTTTTCGTATCCTGTGACTGCCTGTATTAATATTTATATTGATTACTCCTGCATAAACACTTACATGTGTCGCCCTTAACTTAATACCCTTAAATGGGCCTGTACGATATTTTAAATAAATAAATAAATAAGTAGTGAAAACAGATTGGTGGACTTCAGCTACTCATCCTGCACTGAGCCAATTTACTGCGTCAGTTGCAACTCCTGAAGACGGGCATCGCCATCTTGTCAGAAAAAGAACATCTTCGCAATTCACGTAAGGTAACCATCATCCGCTACAGTTTTGTTTACTAGACGCACTAACCCCTCAGCTCTCGTGGCCTGCGGGGCACACCGCACTCCGCCCGAATTACGCAACGCGAACGTTGCCCAGTAAGCTGAAGGGTCTGTCTGTGTGGCTTCCAGCTCCAATTGGCCACAGGGGCAGGAGTGCGGGGCTTCGTGGAGGCGGTTGCGGTGAGCAGCGTTTTATTTTCTTTCGCCATATCACGCGGTAACCATTAAGGTGAGGATTATGTCTGACCACAACGACGGCATTATGGAAAAGATGTGCGGGCACTGCAAATCCAGTTTCACGCTTGTAACTATACTGTCAAACCAGAACTTTTTTTTTTCAGGTAAAAGAGGAGCTGATATTGTTGCGGTGCAGCAAAGGTAGGGGACGAAGACACGTATAACAAGAACAGCTTGTTTTCGTAGTCGAGCCTAGAGATGACTTCTTCGTCTTCTAATCTCCGCTAGGCCGATACACGAGGCAAAGCCTACTCCCATCGAGACGAAGCCCAGTCCCACGAGACGACACTCCCATCATTGTCTTTATCTTCGACATAGGAGAGACGCGGCATTTGCCTCCCTCTAAAGAGAAGTATCACTCCAATGCTAAAGGAGGTCCCATGGTGTGAAGTTCCTCGCACAGACACTCGCTCACGTACGGTTTCATGCGCACTAAGGTCACAACTTCAGGCCGGTGTTGGCGGCGCCTCGTGCAATAGGGGCTATCTGGGAAGGAAGGAAGGAAATCAACTTTATTCAGGTCCTGCAGGCCACGAAAGTTTTGGGTCCTCATGGAATGGGCGTCTCCCACGATGAAACCGGGAGGTTGAGTTTCCTGGCGGCGTCGTGTACCTGCTGGACGGCCCAGAGTTGGGGAGCGAGTTCTTCGCTCCGGATTGCTTGTTCAAGCTTGCGCTTGTCCGCTTAGGAGTTTATGTGAGCTTGCGAGCACGGCCAGACTAAATGATATACATTAAGGGATGTATTGCAATTGGTGCAATAAGACTTGCTGTAGGGCTCAGGCATGTAATGGTGTAGTCTGTTTTGCGTGGAGTATGTGTCTGTTTGTAGCATTCTGAGTGTAACCGCTTGAGCTCGAGTGAGCGTGCGGTGTGGCGTGCTATACTGGCTGCGTTGTAGGTAGTAGTGTTTAGTGATTTCATTGTATGTAGTGGGGGCGTCCTTATTCTCCGAGTGGTCGGGTGAAGCCGCGCGGTCAGTAAGCACGCGCGCAGCCTCGTGTGCCGCCTCGTTAAGGTTGGGGACGTCGCCGATCTTTGGTCCTAAGTGTGCCGGGACTTCCACGTATTTGACGTCATTGAGGCATCGTAGTACTCGATACGGTGCGAAGTATCACTTTAATAGCTTCTCGCATAGTCCTCGTCTTCGGATGGTCGTTCAAACCAACACTCTTTCGCCGGGTTCGCAGGTTACTGGTCTGTAGCGAGCATTGTAGCGGCCTGCGTCGTAGTCCTACTGTTGACAGGTCCCTACGCGTGCGAGCTGTCTAGATTCTACAGCGCGTTGTGTAAACGCATCCCCGTCCGTGTCAGCGCCATCGCATTCGTGTGGGAGCATCACATGCAACGTCGTCCGTACTTCTCGTCCGTGATCAAGGCTGAACAGAGTAATCGGTGTTGTTTCTTGCTTAGCAGCTCTGCAGTGTCTGCTGTCCCCTTTCAACAATGGACCGAATGTGCAACTATAGTCGCAGACATCCGACTACTCCACCATTAAGCAGTCGACAAGGGACACAACTTCATCTACTAGTGGATACCGGGTCACTGCGACATTTCGGGAAATGACAGTGCTGATGACGCGGCCCGGTCGGCCCATGATGGTGCCCAGATTGTACCCATAGCGCTGTCAAGAACAGATGCAGCGACAAGTCTTCGCTCCCTCGCACGCGAGCTTACGCTACCTCTGTGGAACACCAGTGAATTTACGAACACACGTCTTCACAGATTGGATCCAAGTTTGCAACTCCGTCTTCCACCAGGGTTGCCACGAGCGGAAGCAATACTTCTGTGCCGCCTATGGCTCGGCGTGGCATTCACGAACTCCTATTTCTTCCGCATTGGAATGGCCGACAGCCCTGCTTGCGACACCTGGGGCTGCGAAGAGACGATCGCGCACCTCCTCTAAGACTGTCCACGATACAATGTGCAAAGAAAAGTGCTCGTGACCGTGCTCGAAAAACTGGACAATCGCCCCTTCACAGAAGAGAAAGTTCTAGGACACTGGTCCAGACGGGTTTCGGCCCTCAAGGCCTTAAGGGCTTTGCTCAAGTTCTTAAGGACATGTGAATTGTGCAAACGCCTTTGATTATTGTTGCGCGTAACATCGCGTTACTGTGTGCATTTTTCTTGGCTTTTTTTGTCTCTTCCTTCTCCTTCTATTCCCTTTACCCATTTCCCCAGCACAGTATAGCCAGCCGGTATTTACCTGGCTGACCTCCCTGTCTTTCCTTCCCTTTTGTCTCTCGCTCTACATACATGGAAAGCATGTCTTCAAGACTTTTCTTTAGGCACTCTGTGAGTCCGTTGGTTTCTGAATGGTAGACTGTTGTATTATGGTGAGTCGTTCCACTGAGCATGAGGACATTATCTAAAAGCGCTCCGTGAATGCGGTTCCTCTATCCGTGATTGCGATAGTTGGGGCGCCATGTCTCAACACAACATTCTCTATAAAAAAATCGCGCCACCTCTGCTGCTGTGCCCCGCGGGAAAGCCTTTGTTTCGGCGTAGCGAGTCAGATAATCAGTCGCGACAATAACCCAGCGATTTCCTGCACTAGACGTAGGAAGTGGACCCAAAAGTCCATTCCGATCTGGTCAAAAGGTGTGCGTGGGACCTGAATGGGTTGCATCAGGCAGGCTTGTTTTGTTGAGGGCGACTTGCGCCTCTGGCAATCGAGGCGAGTCCGTACATGATATTTCACGGCCATGGCGAGTCTTGGCGAGTAGTACCTTTGTCGTACTCTGTTGAGTGTCTGTGTGTAGGCTAAGTGGCCAGAAGTTACCTCGTTGTGACACGCTTGGAGTACTTCAGTCCGAAGGGGTGTAGGAACAACCAGTAAATAGTTGCATCCGACGGGTGAAAAAGTTCCTTTTGTAGAGAACATCGTCCTCTTGAAAAAAATTCTAGGAGCCTTGGGAGCTTGTCCGTCTAAAAAATTAATAAAGGCAAGCAACTCATGGTCATCACGTTGTCGGTGTGCAATTGCTGCCGTATCAAGAACACCAAGGCATTGCGTTTCGTCTTCATGGGATGAAGCAGTCGACTCCATCGGTGACCGCGGCAGGCAATCAGAGTCCCTATCTCTTTTCCCCGATTTGAAGAGGACCGTCATGTTGAACTGCGGAAGGATCAACTGGAAGGATCTTTCACGTTTGTCAGCCAGCATTGTGAATGATGATCACTGATTACCTTGAAAGGGTGGCCATACAAATATGGGCGAAATTTCATAACCGCCCATGCCACGGCAAGACATTCCTTCTCAGTTCTCGTGTAATTGGCTTCTGTGCGTGCGAGCGTTCTCCTTGCACAGACAATCAAGCTTTCAGCGTCGTCCTGGAAATGCACGAGTACTGCTCCCGACCAACATTGCTGGCATCAGTGTTAAGCGTCGTAGGGGGTGCTTCGTCAAAGTGGGCAAGTACCGGAGTTGTTTGTAGCCGTTACTTCAGCTCATGAAACGCAGTTTTTCGTTCTACACCCCACAGGAATGCCACGGCGTCTCTCATGAGATGAGTTAATGACGATGCAATGCGTGCAAAATCTTCAATAAGCCGACGATAATATGCGAAGGGGCCCAGAAAGCGCCTGACAGCTTTCTTGTCGGACTGTATAGGGAACTGTGCAACGGCGGCAATTTTCTTAAGGATCGGGACGAACACCAGCATGACTGACGACGTGACCAATAAACTACAGTTCCTCAAAGCAAAAGCGCCATTTCTCTGTCTTCAGCGTGAGGCCCGCCGACCGGATGGCTTGTAGAACCACTTTCAGTTGTTGCAGATGCTCGTCAAATGTTTCAGAAAACAAAATGGCGTCGTCGAGATAGACCAAGCAGGTTTTCCACTTCAGCCCCGATGGCACGATACCCATGAGCCTTTGGAAAGTTGCGGGCACAGAGCACTAATTCAAGGGCAGAACTTTAAATTTGTACAGTTCGTCTGGGGTTCACAAAAGCGGTTTTCTCACACACTCTCGGGTCCACCTCGATTTGCCAATATCCGCTTTTCAAGTCCATTGAGGAAAAGCAACGAGAGTGTCGAAGCCGGTCGAGGGAGTCATCTATACGTGGGAGTGGGTAGACATATATTCCTTTGTAAGCTGATTTAGCTTGCGGTAGTCGGCACAAAAACGCAGGGTACCGTCCTTCTTCTTGACTAAAGCTACAGGCGGTGCCCAGGGGCTCTTTGACGGTTGAATTACGTCGTCTTGGAGCATTCTAGTTACTTCCGGTGAATTGGTCTGGGCGTGTCTTCAGTGATTATTCGGTGCTTGGTTAAGAGGAATCCTTAGCTCGGGGACTCCTATCGGAATACACGTAAAAGGAGAGTTAGTTTTTCTCGTCAACCACTGCACCAAATTTGACGAGGTGCTGCATATAAAAGAAACACGTAAAATCTAGTGACCGTGTGTTTCGAATTTTTTATTTATGCTGTCAATCTTTTGTTAAAAATTGGCAAACATCGCAAATTTGCAGAAAAATAGACTATCAAGTTTAAAACTCTGTAAATCAGGAAGGAAAAATTATATCACAGTTAAATAAATTGAATCTAATAGCAAATTTACCTAAAGCGGACAGAATTGATATGTTACACATTAATGTCCAAAATTTTATTAATATGAAAATACAGCCTTTGCAGAGCCCTTGTACACAAGGTCACGAATTCAAGTAAAGTACACATTGACATAATAAATTTGTCCGCTTTGAATGCTCTAATGGTGCCGTTTACAGAACCGCCATATCTGTTCTTGATGCAGAGCTAGTAATTTTAAGCTTCATGTATGTATCTTTTTTTCAAACTTTCGGGTTCCTGAAAATTTTCTTCGAAAAATTCAGGCCCTAAATCGAAATTCTGCTTCCAAGAGTCACTAAAATTCAGCGTTCTCTCTCAAGTGCAGCAGATATCATTAAAATTGGTCAAGGGCTTATCTCAGCAAGACGTTTTTGCGTTTTACATGTATTTGAATAGGCTGCGTCAGAGTTGGGCCCGAGCTAAAGCTCCCTCTTAAAAGGCCCCTCACCAGGTCTTGCCATTTTGAGCTGACAAGCGTAGAGCATACATTGCGCGATAACGATTGTGACTGCAAAGTATTACATGGTTACGCGCCGCGGGAAGAATTGAAATTTCAATCCGAACTCTGTTTTTCCTTCTCCTCGCGGCCACTGCTCTCCAAGCCGGAAAAATGATATCCGTGAAATGAAAATGACGTACTCGTGTACCTGCGTCTACGTACTGGTATCCGCAGTGTGACGTCGCTCGTGGTGACACGTGACTTCGAGAATTATTCAAGGCAACAACTGTTATCTTGGCGATCTGTTGCTTGAATTGACGAATTGAAAATTAGAGAAATAATACAACACACACACACGGAACGTCTGCGTGTTTTTTGTCATACCTCGGACCGCAGCAAGCGAGATCTACTTCCTCTTCGTCTGCTTGTTCCCACGGTCGTGCGGTCACGTGCGCAGGTAATGAAACTATGCCATTTTCTACCGTGTTCCAGGGCATGACCATGCACTGCGATCCGCTTGTTCTGCCTCAGTATTTGTGTAGCACTGAATTATACCCCTAGTCATGTTTACTTGTGCACAGCGCGCAAAATCGTGCGCTGCGCGAGGGAGAGAACAGCTCGCGCGCGACGCCGTCAGCGGAAGTGCGTGTCGCCGAGAAAAAAGAAAAGCGAGGAAAAAAAAAACATGAAGGCGGGGCGGCCTTTGACGTATTCGTCGCGTGATGCTCGAGCTCCGGTATGGGAGAATGCAGGGAAGGAGTTTAGCTTGCGAAGGCTAGACGGGGAAAGTGGAGGGAGTGTCTTGCTTTGCAGTGGAGCCCGCCTGCTGAAATCATGGGTTCGCGGCGCTCAAATATTTCTATCTCGGCTATTAATGGAGCCGATTTGAAAATTTTTTCCGGCAAAACGCTCCCTAGAGGAAGCGTAACAACTTCTAGCGTATAACCAAAGTTTCCTATGGGGCCTGGTGAGGGGCCCTTTAAGGGCGTGCGACCGACTATATAATGCTCATTGACGCCTTTAGTTTACGCTTTGTAAGGTAAACGAAAGTGTGTTCTCTGTCTGTTCGTGGTTAAGCGGCAGCATAGTCGGAGGCTAAGGTGTCAAAACTCTCTCATAAAAAATGGATTTCGGGCATCCGTAGTTCTATCTCACGCTGACCGCTGTTTGACAAACTTTCGATGCACAATTTCTTCTTACACAAAAAAGCCAAAAGAAAGCGGCCCGCTCTATTTATTACCCCAAAAAGCAAGAGTCAGCAAGCCTTTCCTCTAAAGAAATGCCTTTTTGCACATGCCTCGTGTTTTCCAGATGCCTAAATTAAATTAAATTTCAGGGTTTTGCATGCCGAAATCACGATTTTATTATGAGGCACGCTGTAATGAGGGACTCCAGGTTAATTTTCGTCACCTGTGGTTCTTTGACGTGCTCTGCGGATTGTTCTTATGTGAATAATTTTGCAGGTAGCTGGCTATCAACCAGTGTTGTTTGGAATTCTGCAATGCTTGAACAAACACGTTGTCTAAGGCAAGCAATTGCGAGTATATGTGGAATCTCTTAATAAATGGAAAATGAGACATCCAACCGATCGCAGCTATTGCTACAAAGGAAACCAGTACGGGACCCATGAAAGAAAAAGCTTCGTAGTTGAAGCAAAATTCGTCATGGTCCGGGACAATCGGGTGTCAATTGCTACGATCGGTTGGATGTCTCACTTTGCCTTTATTAATTATTTCCCTCCACTTTGCGGCTTTCCGCAGAAATATTACGTCACGTAGAATCTCTGTTCGCTGCACCAAATGTGGAAGTTTGACGACTTGGTTCCAGTTCATTGCTGGAGAACCGTGTAACTGACTTTACGCGAACTTAAACGAAGGGAGAGGGAGCCGACAGCACTCCGTTTTGGTACTTCCTCTTCGCCGATGCGTCGTCATAGCTGGGCTTTCGAAGACCATGAATACTGTGCACGCCACAGTGTCTACCTGTGCGTGCACGCTGAACCAGCCACCAAAAGCATGTTGCGATGAAGTGCCTACGGCATTTCTCTATCAAAAGAAAGATCCGAGCATGTTTATTGAGCAGAAAGAAACGGGGTCCGTATTCACAAAATGTCTTTACGCTAGACCCGTTTCTTCGAGCACAGACCAGCTGACGTTGATGGTGCGCATGCATTATTACCGAAGGCGTTCTTCCAGTGACAAGCAGCACTTCCGACCGAAGAGTATTTTGTATTCAGCTCCCCAGTCCGCCTTCACAGAAAGCTTCTAAGGCAGTCGGCCAATGGCAAACGACATATAAAAACGAATAACATTGGGAATCCGGGCCCAGTGTACTGAGAAGGAAGACAGTGCTACGCTTGCAAGTTGCACTGCTAGCGAATGCGATGCGACACGAGGTCTGAGGGGCTATGTTGCACCAAAGGATAGCAATGCCGCTTTAGCCTGAATATTGCGCACTGTTGCGAATCCTTGAGAGAAAAAGAAAAGAGTTCACGAGTGTCCGTCTATCTTGAGGGGAGCGGTTTCGATTCCCCGCGCTTTGGCTCGAATCGCTTTCCCCCTACCGCTCGGATTCCAGCGCGCGAGTGCGGCCGCAGGTATCGACGGCTTGCCCGGGAAGTCTGCACCCCCTCGGCCCCAATGAGAAGCGTCCAAAAAAAGCTCCCGGTGAAGTGGCGTCGCTCGCGCCGAGCTCGCCATCTTGCGGACACCTGGAGCAACGGTCGGCAGCCACGTGATTGCTCGCCGCTTTCGCTCCGTTCGCCCTGCGCCTGGCCCGTTTATTCGATGCTTCTGTTGGATACCGGAGCGGGCTGTTTTGTTTGCGGCGTCGGAGCCAGGGGCGCCAAGTTTACCTTCGCGCGACGGATAACGACGGGCGCCGGGAGCCAGCCGTCAAACTGCGTTGAATCGTCGTCGCCGAATGGAATACTATGCGGCACATTTTTGTCGTGAGCTCTTCTGCGTGTGCTTATGCGAGTGAGTGCCATGCAAGTTGGAGACTCCGCGTGCGCGTTTGATTCTCATTGCCCGTGACGCGTTCGACGACGTCCAGACAGGTGAGAACTACTTCGGGAGTCTGCTTGCTTGTGCATTTGGTCAGGTTTTGCGTTTAGAAAAAGAAAAAGTTTGTGCACGTGTCTGTCCGTATGTGTTCGGCCCGTTGATTGCTCCATGTGACTTGAAGTTGCGTGTCCTATTCAAGATGAAAGGCGAGACCTATATTACTTTTTTTTTTAGTGGTGCGTGCGCTAACAGTTTGATCAAGGCAGACATCGAGTTGCTGTTTCCTACACGGGCAGATTATCTGGACATGAAGAGGACTAACAGTTTCATTTCGCAATAAAGGTGGGCCTTGAAACGCGTTTATAGTTATCGAGAATTTTAGTTTCGTATACTGATATACATGCTATATAAAAATTGCGTGTTCCTTGTCGACCGGCAATCGGCTTTATTCATGTAAAGCTATCCTTCTTAGCTCTGAAGGCTGACACCTGTTTGATTCTCGCTAAGGCTGAAGCTCGATCTATTGCTTTACCAGACACGCGCGCAGTGTGTTATCCTTTGCGCTTTAAGTGTAGGCAGCGAAGATATAAAGCGTCGACTTAAGCAAGTCTTCACTGTATAGCTGTGATTGGGCTCGTGTTTTAGCATTTAGCCATATCAGCCTCTATGACGTAACATTATATCCTACAATCGATTCAGTTTCTGCCACTCAAAACAACTTTTCATTTCATAGAAAACTGCCCCGTTTGTGTCCAAATCATTACCTGACTTTTATATAGCTATTTTCCGCGTTGGTCGCGTCCTTTTCTTTCTTTCGATTCATTTTCTTTTCCTTTACTTTGAAGAATCTATATGATTTAAGCGTCCTAATCAAATTATCTTAAATGTATTATGAAAAAATGCGGTTCTGTTGTACCACAATCAAACGCCCAATCTCAGAGACCATTAAAACCAAAAATCATTAACCTCTGCGAGTCCCATCGGCTCCCTTTCACGAGCTCACACGTAAAAAGCAATTAGGCACGCGGTATTGAATGACATTTAGCTTTAATGTCCAGTGGAAGCGATCGCGTGACTGGGATATAAGTATGCCAAAACGACAACGTAAAATAGTTGCAAGTAATTTGGCACAGTACACACACAATAGCGTTTTGGGGTAATACGCTGTCGAAGCCATAGCGGATCCGCCTGCGGACATTAAAAGAGAGAGAGAGAGAGAGAGAGAGAGAGAGAGTGAGGGAGGAAGAGAAGAATACGCGGCAGCTGCAAAGTACTAAAAATCTCTCGACACTCGAACCAGAACATAACTTCTGAAAGGAAAAGGAAACGAGTATAAGTGCAAGCTCACGCGCTATATGACTCCCTCGTGGAAGTAGCTCTCAGCTTTTCTCTCGTAATAAATATCTCTCGCTTCGCATTTGATGAGGGTAATAAGGGCGTGTCTGTCGTTACGGGCCACGCCGCACGCCCTGCCAGTTCCCGGTTCCAGGTTCATTCCACACGCGGGCGTGATATTTCATACGATAAGACGCCTGTGGGTGACGTTTTCGTCTTCCTTATCTGGCCTGGTGGGCAATATAATTTCATTCCTTTAAAGTAGAATGGAGGGAGCAATGCACCAGGTTAACACTGACTCACCCTTCGGCGGCGCGCATTCTAATTTAGGTCATGTAAGGAAAAAAATGCCTTTGCAACCCTTGCGCTTCCCGCAAAACAAAATTCAGTAATAGCCGTTCTCTGCTCCAGCGTCGCAGAGTAAAATTATTTGGTTATCTCATCCATATAATATAATATAAGAATGTCTGTGCTGAGCGCTGGCACATAATATTCGGGGAATTTGTCGCAAAGTGCATGTAATAAAGACGGACAAAAAAACAAAGGCATCAAATAAACGCGTATGGTACAGTCCAGTACGATATACACACAACTATACTAACAGCTTGCGCGCGTTCGTTCGTATATTTCCGTGACACTTTCGTGAACCCACACCTACGCCACTCGGCACATAACGTTCAATGTGTTCCCAACATCATGCTTCGCAATTTATTTCCCTCGACCGCTTTTATTTGTGCACCCCAAAAGTTGGCCATCGACGCCTATTTACCATCAGACACGCTTTTATTTGACGACCCATCCGGATCAGTGACTATGAGTTTCTTTGCCTTTTCATTTGTTGATCGGTATGTGATATGTGACCTACACTTTTCGTCGTACGCCACTTATATTTTTGGGCAATAGGCCATGCAGCCTGATAGCGAAAGCTTAGCGTATACAACTCTCTATGGGTCGTCTCATCTTTGGTAGGTATACCTCATAATTTCAGAGCCCATCAAGGCTATTGCTGCTGAACGCTAGAACTGCTAATATATCATGCAAACAGCTACGGACGATGAGAACTGGATAGTTAATACCTGTTAGAGAACGGCGCGTTAAATTCAACGCATCCCTAGACGCCTAGAACTCTGATGTGACGCGCCCCAAGAGACTGATCGGTAAAACGAAACTTCACCTTGGCGCGCCGTCTCTGTCGTCTTCGATCGACTGCTAAAACAACATAAAGGAATTCAAAGGAACGGCGAGCTCTACAAATGTCAAATCCGTGCTAGTGAAAGGCACTGATCAGTGTACAGTCGTTCAGTTTTCTCGGCCTAACTTGACTGCTCTTCTTAGATGCGCGGGAAAGCTTATGGAGAAGATGGTATTGACGCGCCCAGACTGGTTACTGTTGAATATGAATGTCTACCCTCAGCAAATGTCAGGTTTTAGAAAGTGCCGCAGCATCATAGACAACGTTATCAGCCTTGTGAATTGCGTAAAACTCAGCAAAGCTCCACGCAACGTCACCATTGGCGTACTTTTCGATATCATGGGAGCGTTTGATAACAAGACTCACCAGGCAATATTATAAGATCTGAACTCCGTTGGAGTTGGCGGTCGTATATGGCGGCTGCATGTTACACTAGCTCACTGATCCATCAGTCTACATGTCCACAGAAGTAGGTGATACAGCTCCGCACACAGTGCATCAAGGAGTTTCCTAGGGCGGTGTTTTAATTCCGACTTTATTTAAGATCTCCCTTATTGCACTGTAGAAGCGCATTCCCAATTCGTTTGAAATCTATCGGTATGCAGATGACATCTGTATATGGAGCTGTTTTCGCAAAAGACGTGTCCTACGAGCAAAATTGCAGAAAGCAATCAATTCTACTGAAAAATTTTTATTTGCACGAGGCCTAACGATGTCGCCAGAAAAGTGTGCCGCCATTGCTTTCACTAGGCATGATGTCTCGCCGTGTACACGTTACAGGTTGTACACTTTCCCATTTGCTACGCGTCAAGTCACAAGTTCCTGGGCATGACAATGGACCGGCTAATAACCTTGATGCCCTATATTCGAATACTAAAACAAAGTTGGGTCATACGCGAGCATCTTCCGTATGCTATCAAGCAACACTGGAAGCCTCTCCGTAAATCCTCTGCTACGCATCTATACGGCTCTCTTTGAAGGTCTCCTACGATACAGCCTTCCTGTTCCATAGGCTATTTCCCAAACCAACATAAAAGCACTCACTAGGGTTGCAAGCAAAAGTCCGGAGGGTGCGCGTCGGTCTGCCGAAAAACGCATCAAGTGTAGGAACCCTCGCAGAAACCAGACGCCTATCGGTTCCAATCTTTCTGCAGCCGGAGTTTCTTTGAGTACACGTGTGCTTTGCCTTCAGACTGCCGGATCATCCACTTGCTTCAGGCAGCGGTCCTGGGGTGCGGAGCTTGCTCCCATTGAATTATCAAAGCCCTTATATGCCGATAAAGCCACCGCAGAGAGTTCCTTCGTGCTCCATCGTCACTTTAGTGCCTGGGTTCAAGAAGGAGAGAAATTCTCCTTGTCCAGTACTGACATATTTTTTCTCTAGAGCGTGTTAACACTAGCTACAGGGCTCACCGTCATATTGACACTGATGGCTTCGTTACGCCTACATCATCTGTCGCTGGTGCGGGGATTCCGTGTGCGAGTGTAACGGCGATTCCTTATGGGGAGAAACGGCGTCACACGTTCTTAGTGAGCGAAAGCGCGACGCTCGTCATACCCCCGCGCCGCCGCGGACGCGAGAGCACGCGCACGAAGGAAACGAAAACCGCGGGGCGCGGTCACACCGTGCATAGTCATGGCCGATCGCGTTTCGTGTTGCTCTTGTGGTCGCACCAGAAAGCGCACGCCGGTTGCCTCCCGGCCCGTCCGCCGACCGGTGTTCCGCTGAGATGACGCGCGCACGGCAACAACGTCTATTAGAATTTTTCCGAGCGTTCCAGTTTGAGCGCGCAAAACGGCAAAGTAGCGTCATCTCGGCCGGATGCCAGGAAACTAGCTTGACGATGACGGTGTGACGCCCGTACACGGGACAAATTTTCGGTGCACTTTGGTGTTAATACGTGGAGAGGTTAGGCCCACCGTGGCGGACTTGGTGCTACTCCTGGTGAGATGGTGAGGGATGACAGAAGCTGGGAGGAAACACACTCGCACACACACACTCACACACGCACGCGCACGCCAGCGCTAATTACACTAGCGCAAAATTATTTATTGTCTCGCAGGGCATGAATCTTGTAGAAATGCTACAGGTGCCTCATTCTGGTGCAGCTGAGAGCCAAAGCGAGGGCACTGCTACATCTCGCATTTTTAGGCATAATTGCTGCCGCTCGCGTTCTCGCGCGAGATTCGAACGCTGCACCTGCTTCTTCACACCCGTTGTGCGCTGATACCTGGCAATTGCCACGTAATTATTATCATGGGAAAAACGGAAGACGATTGTATTTTCGTATGAAGGCGACTCCAGTGTATGCTCTAATGGACCAGCCTAAGTTGTTCGGATAATAAAACCCAACGTTAGGTGCGATTCTTAACATTATTTCTCTGAATACACAGTGTTTCTTGGCTGCTTTTAGCCATTACATCTGCAGAAACCTCACGTCTGTTCTGCGAAGCTACTGGGCTTTCCAAATGCTCAGTGTCTAGCGCAAGCTTCGAGAACGATGAGGTGAGATTCGAACTTTCAACAGTGTTCTTGTGAATCGCAGTTCGATCGAACGTTGGTGACGTAACTTTCGCGCTGACACTTCTGTCCCGCGGAAAATGAAAAAAAAAAGAATAATTTCGGAGGGGGCAGGGCGCCAGGCAGCTATATAACTTTGGCAAGGCCGCCTCCTCTGACGCCGTTCCCTCCCCCTTCTCTCAGAGGAACATCCCCGAGAGGATTCTTGGGGAGTAAGGTCTTTATTCCCTGCATGGTTTGCCTCGCCTGTTTAATAAACTATTTGGTGCGCGGTAGCGGTTACTGGCGCCATCGCCACAACCGATACTCGTCTTGCTTTCTCCTGCCTGCTCTCTCTTCAGAACACTCCGCGTTCTCAGCGGTTAGAAATTAGTGACTGTGCATCACACGGGGAAGGCTTTTTTTCCACGAGCCTTTCATTTATATATTTTTTATGACTAAGCTTCAAGATGGTCACGTCACGCTCCATCTGAGTTTCTTTGTTCCTCCGCGTTTGATGCTCGCGTTCAGTACGACTGACAGCAAATATGGAAGTCACCAGTGTCACTGCTGGAAATAGTGCGCATGGACACTTACGTCATATGGTGTGACAGACGAAACTGCTTTTCATTCTGTTGCGCCGACCAGGACTTAAGAAACTCTTAGCGCCATGTCCGACAACTCAAATATGTTTAGTGTGCGAGCCAGACCATCCGCGGTGATATCGTAAATCGCAAGTTAAGAAGTGGAATGACGTAAAGTGAAGTTTTCTTTGTGCACAATATTAGCGGCGTCCACTTTTGCTTACGAAGCAGTTCATACCGCTCCATGCCAGGAACTGAGGACCTATTTCTACTGTGAGCTACCAGAAACGCACGTGCGAGCCAATTGACAAAAAAAAAAAAAACGTGCATGCGCAAACGCGTGCAGTAACAAAGAAATACGAATTGCCATATTCTTTAATCATTCATCTAGCACATTCTACATTTAAGAGGAATCTTTAGCTCGGGCCCACCTCCGACGCGTCCTGTTCAAATACATGTAAAACGCCAAAACGTTTTTATTAGATAACCACTGGACCGATTTTATTGAAATTTGTCGCGTTTGAGAGAGAAAGTAAAATTCTAGTGGATGTTGGAAATGGAATTTGGATTTGGGACCTGAATTTTGTTAAAAAGCTTTTCAAAAATTCGCAAGTGTGAAAAAGATACAACCACAAAGTTTACAAATTAAGATTACTCCATCAAGAACAGATATCGCGGTTCGGTAAACGGCATCCAATAAATAATTCAAAGTGGACAAATTGGATGTGTCGATTTATATACTACGTGCATTTGTTACGTTGTTTACAAGGGTTCTGGAAAAACTATATATTCATATTACTAATTTTTTAGAATTCATGTGTAACATATCAATTTTATCCGCTTTAGATGTGCTATTAGATGCAATTCACAGAATTGTGATGTCATTTTTTTATTGCTGAGTTACAGAGTTGTAAACTTGATAGTTTCGTTTTCAGAAAATTTTCTATTATTGCCAATATTTAATAAAAAGTGATGACCTAAATAAAAATTCGAAACTAACAGTCACTAGTTTTTAAGTTCTTCTTTTAAATGCAGCAAACCTCGCCAAATTTGGTGTAGTGGTTGTCGAGCAAACGAATGCTCCTTTTATATGTACTTAGATAGGAGCTCCCGAGGTAAAGCTTCCTCTTAAGCAAGTTATTTCCAGCACTACCAAGATGGCACCTCCTACTTCTTCTTTACAAGATATTGTGTTGCGCACGAAATAAGCACCTTTCTTAGACTTGTGCCTACCTTATCATGAATGGTTTTGCATTTGTATTCCCTCTGCACGTGCTATATATTGGTCTCGTATGAAGGAAGGTCTTTTAATGCTTGAGACCCAGGCCAATTGGACGTACCTGAGTCTGATTCTGGTAGGCGAGACCTTTTGAGCCCGGCTGAGTAGAATTTTGTTCTGTCTGAGTCCGAGTAAGTCTGGCTGAGAGGAATTTTGGCTCTGAACCTAAACAAAACATAAAACTTGCGATTGAGTCTAAGTGAGTTCTGTTCATTTTGCCAACTTATGGATTTACAAACCTTCCGTAGATATCGTAACCTTTCATAAACTGATAATGGTATAGCATCGATGCAGAAACGGTGAGACAGTGCGAAAGAACAATGCTACTCTGTTTATAAACTGCTGCTAGTTAGTTACACGTACTGAAATGAATCCGGAGGAGGGGATCTTAACGACAACTGTGTTGTTGCAGAAAATCAAAGAGATATTCCATTGCACAAAAGCGCTTTTTCTTCAAATATACATTCTAGGATGTCTCAACTAGGCTGCACCATGTTAAAAAACAAATAAAAAAGCAATTTACGCGTACTATGCGAACGAAACCAATTGCATGTCGGTAATAGCAGCAACGTGAAGTGCCCCATAGTTCTTGTTTTCTTCCTAATTAATTAGGTCATATGTATTAATTAACTTTCCCCTTTCCCCACCCACAGTGTAGGGTAGCAAATGGAATGCTCGTCTGTTTAACCTCCCTGCCTTTCCTGTCCTTGCTCTCTCTCTCTTTGTTGCTACATTTACGGCAGACAAGCCAACCTTAGGCGTTAGAGCGACTTCAAAAAATATCACTTTATATTTGTAGAACCGTTGTATTTGTGTGGCTTTTTCTTCCTGCGTAAAAAAAAAGCCCGCGAAAATACAAAAATATACCACGGGACTGTGACGAAAGCGCTTTTTAGCGACCTCCGAGGGTAAGCAAACATCTTGCCCTGAACGCACCACCTTGCACAGCGCGTCGCGTTTGTGCCGGTTCTCAAGCATCCGGCGCGCGCCAATACGTAACAAAGAAGTATAGAGAAATAAGATAACGTTATGGGAGTTATCAACTTAGCGTCTTTTAGTTTTATTAGCATGGATTTGCTCGCATATGAACGTTTTCCCCACTATCTTGTCGTTGTGCCTTTCATCGTTGTTTCAGTTTGTAGCTAAATAAAAAGGAATCCCCTCCGCTAACAAGCCGCCTTCGGCGCCCTTGTTATCGCTTTGGTGTTGGCCATGTTAGTGCGCGCGCGCGATTTTTCCATCATGCAGCGGCGGCGAGTGCCGTGTGCACAAAAACCGGTTCGAACCCGACTCGCCGTGCGGAATGATGCGCTAGAGGATGGGTGCCTGCTTTCTCACTGTGCTCATTAAAGAGCACTGTCGTCGCTGCTCGCGAGCGCGTACTCGCGTGGTACGTTTTTTTTATATTTTCGCGGGCCTTGCTTAACACGCGAAAAAAAAGAAAGAAAGAGCCTCGTGAAATATAGCGCGTCGCGAACAATTGAAATGGATGTTTTCTGAAGTCGGGGGCTCGGACACTCCATGTCGACGGGCCGCCGTATATATAGCAATTACATTCTTAGTTAAATTGGTATTGCATAATAATTAGGAAGAAGGCAAATAAATACGAGGCACTTAATGCTGCTGCTGACGACGTGGAATCGGTTTCAACCCCACAGAAGGCGTCCGTAATTAAAGAACAAAAACAAAAAAGGAAAGCTCGGTACGTGATCGCTGGGCCGCCCTGCATGTTACTGGTGGGTCTAATATGATGTGAGTGTGCTTATATGATAATTTTTTACGCATTCATTCATTCATTCATTTAGTTTCATGAAGACACTGTCCATTCATTATAGCGATTATTACAGGAGTGGGAGTAAGTACGCCAATCAACATATATAAAACCACCATAAAAAACTGGAGGTATACGCACATAAGCATGCAGAAACAAAAGCAACATTTTTGCCGCTCGTAAACTGCCTCCTTGTAGGTGTTCAGCAATTACATTTCTTTTGACCTAAGCAACAGCAAACACGCCTAATGAATTCCATTCTCCCACTGCTTGCTAGATATTGCGGCTAGGTTTTTCTCAGCATGCACAGAGAATATGGCTACAGTAATCAATACGCAGATTGACTATAGAATATTCATTCATGGAAAAACTCTGGAAGAGCACTGAGGTCCATCGGCGCATCTGCTTGTGTACGGAAGGCACCTCGCACGTCGAAACCAGTGAAAATACGCGGACATTCGTTCCTCACGGTTTCCCCTCCATCGTGTCGGAGCTGTCCCCAAGAGCACCTCTTATTGTTGCGATAGTAATTGCGGGGATGCTTCAAGCGCGCCGTCGACGTTGCCGTGAGGTTCTGCATATATTTACGCATATGCACGCTGTATGCCACGCCGTGCAATTCGACATGCTGCATTTGCGGGTTTTGTATCGCATGGGAAGGTGCCAGCCCCGCCAGAACCACGCGCTTGGCGTCGTTGCCTTACCGGGACCTCGTCGTGGTCAGGCGCACGCGTCTCGTGTATTCAGCCACGACACGTTGACGACGAGGCAGCTGCTCTAGACGGTGGTCTACCATGTGTCCTAGCTAACGTCAGCCAAGCTGTTCAACGAAAAATAAAAAGAAAAATTAAAAGAGCACCGTGCGCGATGCAATAATTAGACCTACGGTGATCGTTTTTCAGAAGACGTATGACCCAACACCGTAGATCTTGCAATTGTATTTTGCACCGTTATTTTATTTTATTTTGCCAAACAGCTTGGCTAACGTTAACTGGGGCGCCGTATAGATGTACAGTCACGCGTAATAAGACCTGCAACACCGGTTCCCGTGGTCGAAGGAGCTCCAAGACTGTGCGACTACGCAGGCACAGGGTAAGTTCCAGAGCTAAACACAGCTTCAATGAGTGGTATTTATTAAACCGCTATTTCGCATGCCAGAGCCGTCGCGCAGCCCTGGAGCCCCTTCGACCACGAACAAGGGTGGGGCAAGTCATATTGCACGTGAGTGTACTTCCGTTGATTGTTTGGGGCTGAACACTCCTAAGAATGCTTCTTCCTTAACTTCTGTAATGTACTTTCCCGCTAAGCTTGTGCTTTTGTTTGTCTTCTTTGTCGCTTACAATATTTTTTTCTAGTCATGCTCGAATGGTGTAATTGCCGAGTGGAATGAAATACGGATATCAGAGAAAAGTGACCCTTGAATGGCGAACCGAATTTTATATTTTTCTCACTCCCGAATAAACTAAAATGTTAGGTTTGTATACGGTCAGTGTCATAATAAGAAAGTTATAGAGCGTATTTACATTATTCGATACATTCGTGTGTCATGTCGTTCGCAATATGGACGTCCGGTCAACTGAGCAGCCTAAAAATGAGAAACTACTGCTTTCGGTCGTCCGGTGTGTCATAGGCAAGAGGAGCAATGTAACAAAGCAACAGCGCTTTACCAGACGCACGTAGACTGTGGCGTTAGTTTACAGAAGTGTGATACTGCAGCGCCACAGATTGGGTTATAAGGGCGCGTATATTGTGAGCGTGGTCAAATGATCAACTGCCTTGCCAAAATCTAGACACGAGCAATTCGTACGTATTCGCTGTCCAAACGTGAGGCATCCTTCTTGAATGAATAAATATTATTGAGCGGAAGTTATTTTCACTACACCTTCGCTCAGGAGCTGGAGGCTAAGCGCGACAACGCGGCCCTCGTACAGCAGAATCATTCTATTTATTTATTTATTTATTTATTTATTTATTTATTTATTTATATGTCAACCCTCTAATGCAGGCATTTATAGGGAGGGTAAACGAAAGAAAAGCAACAAATATCTAGAGTTCACACAGACACCAAGACACTGCATTATCTTCCAAGCACAAGCATAAGGAGTGTTCATGTGCCCAAATATTTCGTCTATTCACTACAGAGCTTTGAAAAGCGTTCCACAGTTCGAAACAGTCCTCATTTGTATCGGTCTCTCTTTCTCCACTGACGTTCATCTTCATTCTGCAGACAACTACCAGGCTAAAACTTATAAGTGTCCAAACTGTCAGCGACCCTACGACGCCTCATCATAGGAATGTCCAAGAGCTAAGCGGGAACTCTCCGTCTTGAAGAAATAGGTGAGGGACAGTTCGACTCATCGAGAAGCAGCTGCTGACGTCAGGCGACGTCATTGTCGTCGCAGACGCTCATCGAGGAATTCTGCTCTCCGCACACCGAATACATCTCCCACAAAGCCTCTTACTGTTGAACCACCACCGCTGCAAAATGTATCCAAACCCTGCAATGATAATGAAGCAGCTGAAAAGAATGCTGTGGATGAAGCATGGCTACCACTGCTAAGGATAAGCCCTGTGGATAAAGTACAGCAAGGAGTGGCACCACGGCGCTCCGCACCTCACCCAAATGAGCTGACAGTGCATGACCACCGAATTGTGACAATGATCAAGTCTTTGATAAATGCTATTCGCACGCTTGTGGATAATTTGAATACTCCAACAGCTCGAAGCGGTTGGATGTTGGATGCCCTGAGCCCAGTGCTTGCAAATCTTGCGTATGCGCAATGGCTCGTCCAATACCTTCACTCCGTGATGAATTGCGGGTGCGATGATTTTCCACTGAAATGCCAGAGGACTTAGATCACCGATCTCGTGTTTTCGCCAATGTGTTTTTGCCAAATGATTTCCTACTGTGGCAATTTGTGAACCAAATGTGTCAAAATCGTTAAGGCTCTTTAGGTACGAAGCCTTTATGGCGTCGACATGCGGCAAATCAAGCAAAGTAATTGCTTACACCAGCACAGCACTAACCTATATTCCCCACTCGGTGCAACTTCATATTCTGTGCCACGGTTCTCGCTTAGATAATCAACGTCAGACTCTTCAGCGTGTCTGAAAAAAACTGGACGATAAGCCATCTACAGAAGCAATGGTCCTGGAAGCCTGGTCTCACAGTTCAGCAGCCCAGAAAGCCGTTCGAGCGCTTCTTCAGTAGCTGAAGGCAACAGACTTGAGTGCCCGACTGTAGACATCTAGGGAGAACAGGGAGAAGGCAGAAGGCGGGAGATTGAAATTCAAGGCGATGAACAAAGAACAAAACTAGAACAAGGCGAAAGCCGCAGCCAACGGTTCAACAAGTGGAGTTGTCTTTTTCAAGGCGATATATGCTTTCCTCGCCACAGTATATATAGGTAAGGTTCTTGTAAAGGGGATAGGTGGTACGGCGAGTGGGTGCGGCAACGAGCGAAGGTGCGTTAGCGGCGAGGGTGTAGAATTGAGAATAAAGGAGTGTTGTACACAATGCCGGTGACCACCGGCTGACACACGGTCGTTGGCACGCGGCTGACAGACGACTGTGTCACCGCCTTCTACGTAGCACTCGATTATGCTCAATTCTACACCCTTGCCGCTAACACACTGTCGCTCGTCGCCGCGTTCACCCGCATTACCCCTTTTCCCCTTTAGAAGAACCCTACTTATATATACTGTGGCGAGGAAAGCATATGTCGCCTTGAAAAACACAAGTTCACTCGTTTAAGCGTTGGTTTCCACTTTCACCACGTTCTCGTTTGGTATCAACTGTAGACATGCTGCGCCTAGCTTGCATGTTAAATACGATAAAGACTCACGTCTTCTCTCTTTCATTTCTCGTCCGCACCTCCCCATACATAGGGTAGCAAACTGAATTCAGTCTCGTTAACCTCCCTGCCTTTCCTTCCTGCCTTCTCTCTCTCTCTCCTCCATTCACGTTTGCAATTCAGGTGCTATTTCTTCTATTTAACATTCTTTAGTGGCGGGACCTGCAGTGTGGGGGGGGGGGGGGTTACTGGCCCTACTGTATGTCACCTGTACTGTGTGTTCTACCTTATTTTTTGTGATTTGACATCTTGCTCTTTCTTTCATCTTTCCTCCTTTTCTTCATATCTTCCATTTCTAGGTTTCTGTCTCCACTCTCCTGAAGGGTAGGCAGGCGTTGTTCCCCTTCCGGTAGCACTTGCCAGCCTACTGCTCACTTTCCCTTTCCTGTGAAATGTATATGTTTTCAAAACAAATATTAATTCCTTTATACTCCAGTTAGTATGATTGTCTCTTATATTTAATTAGAAACGAATATTCTAGAACTTGGGATAGCGAATCCTAGAATCGAATGCGACTTGAATCGCGCAAAGGCTGTTTTATTCGTATAGTGGCTGACCTTAACTATTCTCAATTTTCAAGGAATTCATTCAGATTTCTTTTTCTTCCCTTTTTTATCTTACAGATTCCTTCGTTTATTATCACAAGTTTTGGCATTAACGAGGTGATGCGTTTTGTTTGTACGTTTATAAAGCACAGAAATAGATAATATTTGGGGCACTAGTCTCCGGGGGGGGGGGGGGGGGGGAGCACAGCGGTTATGATAGCATCACCTTTGGTTTTCCGAAGCGCAATCAGTAAAGCGCCACCTCAGTAAATACATATCCTTCAACTTGCAACTCAACAAGATGTGCTCATCTTTTACGCTAGTTAGGTTAAAATGTGGATGATTCCTCACTCAGCGTCACACCAACCTTTCAAAATATCACTTTGCCTCACGCAATGACCATACCCCCTTTTCTACAGAGCACGGAACAGCAAAAATAAGTACGAAAGAGTGCGGTCTATGAGACGTCCTGCCTGCGATCAAGTATACAATACAAAACAATGCAATACAATAGAATGCAATATCATACAATAAAACACAATAAAATTTTATCTCTCTCAATTCATTAAGATGGAGGAGGCGGAAAAAAGTCGAAAGCACGTTTCCACTCTCCCTATAGCGGGCAGCGGTAAGTGACCATTGACATTCTCGCTGTGAATAACTAAAGAAATGAAGCAGAACTTGCATGGTGTACAATATTACTTAAGAAAAAAAAACCGCATATCAGCTTGCGGAGTTGGCGAAAAAAAGAAAACGGAGAAGACGTGTGGTAGTTTGTACTTGACAAACGGAGAATTGACAAGAACATTGTTTATGGACAACGTTACTAACATTTTGGACTGATTTACTTTGACGAGATGGCGCTGAGGTGCCTACCCTTATAAAGAATTTATGCACGGCCGAGTCACCGATTCTGGCTATAATAATGTTGTGATCAGATATTATTGCCGGACGCAGAATACATACTAAATGCAATGAAATATATTTGTTTCTCAAAGAATGATACACGTGGGTTGAAAAATATTGCCGCCGGTCTTTCGTGTTTCTGTTCAGATCCACTTTCTTTTTAGTACTCTTATACCTACACGTCCTAAGAGAAAACGGACTGCTTCCAGTATATTGGTTGCTTCACTCTGTCGAATGGCAAAACAAAACTTTCTCTCGGCATGAATATTCTGGCACCTGCATGTTCACTTGTAAGAAATGGACAAACTACCCGTGCGGTGTTGTGGATGAATTCTGTTATCTTGAAAGGTTGCAGCACTGGCTAAGACATAGGAAGTACGGCAAACACGCTCTGCTCTTGCACTGCTGCATGCGGGAAGCACAATGAAATATTCACCCGAGTGTTTCATGTTTGATGTCACGCAAGGCTGGTCCAGCAGTCCGCCAGGAAAAGCGCACACGCATGCCCCAGTAACAAAAAAGACAAAAAAGAAAATGTTGTGCTCGTGCGTTCCAGAGCGTCACTTGAGACAACGAAAACAGATTTCCTCCTCAGCTGCGCAAACCGCCGTACGCTCGCCCGAGACTGTTAAGATGTGCTTTGAAAATTTGATCCCGGGTGAAGGCAACGGTTTAAGATTGCGTTGAACACGCTGCAACTCGCGCTTTTATTTACTTTTTTGTTCCTTTTCTCGCGTGCAAATGCAGTCCGAAATCGTCTTCCGTGTTCCTGTTTAGCGTTGTTTGCAGAAGGCCGGGCAAATATTTAGAAAGCGTACCTCAAGCGGATATCCTCGGAGGCAATGATTACATAAGGATCAGAGCTTTCATCAAAGTTTAATCACAGTTCTTGGTTAGGCAGTGCGCATTCTCGTTAAAGCTACATCTGTTACCGTAAATAGTCCTGATAGCGCGCCATGGGGTCCTCGTTTTTCTCTTTTCCCTGTCTACCAGCGCTAAAACCAATTGCGTTTACGGTAATGCCAAGCATGCAGCTGTTGTAAGAGTTTGATAATTTTAGATTTTCATTATACGGGTTTCTCGGCGCCGTTCCATGTGCTATGTGAACACGAAGACTCTATTCATATTCACGGGGGAAAACGGACCAAGCAAACATATCACGTAAGAGAAACGCAAGGCAGCGCTGAACACGTTATTTTTTGTTCTTCTGTTTCTTTCAGCTGGTTTCCTGCCTTAGATGCGTAATCAACCTTTTACTCATCTAATATGCATTTACACAATCAAGATGTGGTATAAAAAAATATTCATAACGTAGAAGTATCAACGCTTTCGAAATTGAGAAATAAACGCTTCATTTTCCAAATGTACGTCTAATTCAAGAATACCGTTGCTGTGCCAGGGATTCAGAAATAATTGGGTCCGTTAATCTGCTCCAGCGAGTAAAGAAACGCGCTGGCCGTTTTTCTTTCTCTCTTTCTTTCTTTTTATTTTTACCGTGACCTATGATTTTGTTCAGAGGTCATCACAAATACGTGTACAGTTAGGATCGCCGCTTCTCAAGAACCGATAAAGTTACTTACGGCTTAACGTTTCTTCCATCTCCACAGAGGAACGACTGATTTGTGCCAGTATATACAAATAAATAATCCACATATCATCCATCCAGATTAGATCATCCGTTAAAGCACAAGAGTGCAAGCGCCACAATGGTCTATGCTGGCAGTGTTTCTTTCCCAAGACAATGCACGAGTGGAATGAGTTGCGTATGAAATTATCACACCAATGCCATCTGTTTTTGAGAAATTATTTTCGCGAGATTTGTTTAGTTCAGACAAACATTGCTTGCTCTGATATGAAAGCGTCAAGTTATATTTCTCTATTACTGGTTTATGATGTTCACTTTATATGCATGAAAAATTTTAATAATTATTGTATTAGATTTTTATTTATTAGATGTATTTCATTCCGTGTACTTAGCGACCTATATTTGCATATATTAACACGACTCCCCCCCCCCCCCCCACGATATCAGACAGCTGTCGCGAAATCACACAGTTGTAGTAAGTAACGATAGTAGTTTTATGGGCTATATAAATTGCAGTAAATATGAGTTGTTAGTGGAATTAATAAGCATGGTGTCACGCGTGCACAGGCAAACATGAACAGATGTCACTCAATGTCCGCGGGCACTCGGTGTCAGAAGTCGGACGTGATAAAGCTCGCCGGCCGCGGTAGGCGAGCGCTTCTTGCTGCCTTTTGCTACAGCGCGTCTTCGAAACGTGAGATTACGCGGCCTCGAACACTATAGGGGTGCGGGAACACAACGCACACGAAGCCACAAACCTTCTCGGCCCTCGCAGCCTTTGCAGCCACCGCAGACTTCCTCCAACGTGGGGCGCAGGGTTACCTGCGTCCCTCACTCTCCCTTAGCGCCTCGCTCACGCCTTTTGCGCTCAACGCTGGGCGAGCGTGAAGATGGCGTCCATCAAGCCACCATCCTTCTCGGCTCCCCTTCTCGCGCTTTTTCAGCACGTGGCGCTGCGGGGAACGATAGGATGTTATCGCATTTGCACTTTGGAACATCACGGCGACGGCGATGGCGACTACGTCAGCGGATATTCGCCTACAGTGTCGAGATAATAGCTATCGCATAACGAATAAATAACTAACCTTTTCATTTTAACCCTTGGCGGCCGCTTCTAGCCCCTCCGCAAAACCTTGCTCATATTTCTAATTAGCAATCTACTTTTTTTTAATTCACATCAAACCCATTGTCATTTGGGGCATAGCAAATGAGTGCCCGCAACGCATTTTTACCGCAGCTCTTCATGTGCGCATTGAAGTGTCCGCAACATTACGCTGCTTAGGGTGCCAATGGTGGTGCTATTTGTTTTCTTTTTGTGATGTATGCTCACTAAAAGTTATATTGTCATTATGTCATCGAATGTGTGTGTTCGATTGTTTGTTCCTTTCACTTGTTCTTGTCTCGTGTAGTTTTAAACTCCTTCTGGGGGGCTAATCGCCCTGGGGGAATCATTTAGGGCAGCAACAAAAAATATCGACGTAGACAACATCTGCTTCCGTAGATTCTCTTTTGTCACACCGAATACAGGCGTACATTTTCATTCTATCGGCTCCGAGTTAGCATCAGAGGGTCGGAAAAGAGGAACAAACCATGTCTGCTGTGCCAAGCGTAGCAAAATCCAAAATTTATAGATCCTCTATCTTGTAGGCAAATGAAAGGGCTTGTTGCCAAACCAATATAAATACTTATTAATGAATTTCAAACCGTCTTACAATGCTGAAAAGTTACTTTTCAAGCTCTTTCGTGACGTGTACATTTATGGTTGTAGAAAATGGCCGTCTGAGTCGGGTGAATTTGCAATGGCGAAGTTTAGTAAGGTCTCCAAATGCTACCGCTATATTATGAGAAGTGTGGTGAACGTGCGCAGAATCTTTCTCCAAAGGCGTGCAGTGAGCTCAAACTGAGAAGTCAAATGACCCTCACATGAAGAGAGCATGAAATCGGCATAAATTCTACCGCCACGTCTACAGACAGACACAGACGGGCGCACGGAACGTAGTGAGCCTGTCTATGTTGATTCTGTCGTCTTTTGCGACGCCACCATTCTGGTAACTTACCATCACCATCTTTGTCATCACATTTAGTTGGCACAATATCTCCGCAAAACTAAACTACTTTTGCATTTACGGATGATTTGAATTTGTCTACAGCCGTCATCTCTGTCCGGTCAAGCCGTTGCTGTTCCGGACGGCACTGAAGGCTTTCTCCTCATTAGCTTCTGCAGTTATTATTGACGATGGACATTGCTCCACACTTTGTGATCTAAGAACATTACGCAGAGGCGAACAAAATAAAGTGCAGCGCGATAGAGAGAAATACGCATATGATACAGCATATTCGCTTGTTTCTGCATTGTCTCGAGATGTCACGTGGCTGTGCTGGAGCGAAGTGTTTCAAAATACAGCCTTGGAAGCTGCAGATATATGTGAGAAACTCCTCGCAGTGAAACTTGCAGCGACTTTCGCTACACGGTATGTAAGGGCTTCTAAAGGGCTGCCTCGAGAGCTTGTTAAACGGCGTCTTTTACATACCATGGTGCTCTCGGAATTGGAAGAGACCACAAAAATGATTGATCGACGTTTCCCGTAGCACAACTTCGGACGCTACATTGAATTTTGTTACAACCTGTGGCGCATGTGCACAGTTGCCAACATGGAAACTTCGAGTTACTTATGCGTATACAAGGGTTGCCAACGACGAAATTTAGTTCGCAAATTGTGGCAAAGAGCCTGCGGTTCTTAAAAGCGAATCTTTTCTCTGCGAAACTCGTCGGGTTTTGTGACCGTGTGAGCTACCAGCTGGCTGTTCCCTTCCGAATGGGCCAAGCAACCACAGCGAAGCACGAGCGCCGCGCGCACTGCTGTGTTCCTTGCAGCACCACCACATGGCCCTCGCCGCCGCGCATGCGTAAAAGTAAGGAAGCTCTGGTGAAAGCAGTGGAAAAAAACTTTAAAAGATAGACGAATACCAGACGGTTGGCGACAAAGTAGAATGAATTTAATTTATGAAGGTAAGGGGGAGAAAGACAGATTTCACTCGTATAGACCGTTGACCATTACATCGGTAATATACAGGCTAGCAATGCAGGCAATCAAATTAAAGCTTCAAGCATGGGCAGAGAATAATGGAATTTTGGGGGAGCTTCAGAATGGCTTCAGAATAGGTAGGCGTTTGATGATAACTTGTTTGTTCGTACTCAGTGTATTGAAATATCAAAAGCAGAAAGCAGACCGTTGTATGTGGTCTTTTCAGACATTACAGGAGCCTATGACAACGCAGACCGCAACATTTTGTGGGATATTCTGGAAGGGGAAGGCTTAGGTGTCGATTGTCTACAGCTTTTGAGAGAGATTTAGCTAGAAAATACCATTTCCGTTGAATGGGAAGGGATGACGAGCGAGGAGAAAGTTCATTTCAACAAGAGGCTAAGGCAGGGTTGCCCTTTATCCCCGCTGTTGTTTATGATGTACATGGTGAGGATAGAGAGGGCGCTAGAAGGAAGTAATATCGGGTTTAAGCTCTCATACAAATAGGCGGGACAGTAGCAGAGCAGCAGCTCCCAGGTTTATTTTATGCGGACGAAATCGTGTTGCTAGCAAACAAGCAAAGTTATTTGCAACGTGTGGCTGATATCTGTGGACAGGAAGGCAACAATTTAGGTTTGAAATTTAGTGTTGGAAAATCAGGTGTTATGGTATTCAATGAAAACACTGAACAGACAGTGGAGGTAAAGGGCCAGGAAATACCTCGGGTAACAGAAAATAAATACCTTGGCATATGGATAAAAGAAGGCAATAGATATATGGAAACACAGGAAAAAACAATAACTGTGAAGGGGAAGAAAAATTCAGCCATAATGAAGCACGGAACGCTATGGGCGTACAATAGGCACGAGGTCCTCCGAGGTATGTGGAAAGGTGTAATGGTTCCAGGACTTACTTTTGGAGATGCAGCTGTTTGCTTTAAATCAGGGGTACAATCAGGACTCGACGGGAACCAAAGCTCAGTGGGCCGCCTAGACTATAAATTAAGCTGTGCAGGGTGATATGGGGTGAACTAGTTTTGAAGTGAGGGAAGCTCGCAGTAAAATTGAGTATGCAGAACGGCTGAGGAATATGGAAGAAAGTAAATGGGCTGGGAGAGTGTTCATGTATCTGTACAGGAAAAACATTGATTCACAGTAGAGGAAAAGAACTAGGAAGCTTACCACTCAAATATGCGGCCTGTAGGATGGGCAACACAGCAACAAAGAAGGTCAAGCGGAAAGTCAAAGAGGTTGAAATAATCTCATGGGTGGCGGCAATGGAAAAGAAACCTGCCATGAGTAACTACTAGGAAAAAATGAAATCAGGAAAGAAGCCATTTATGACAACTCAAAGGGAAGCTCATTACTTTTCGAAGCGAGATCGGGATGTCTTAGAACACGCACCTATAAAACGATATATAAGAAGGAAGAAGAAGCATGTGCTTGCTGCGGTAAAACTAGGGAAACTATGGAGCATGCTTTATTAGAATGTGAAGACGTCTACCCAGCGGTCGATTTAGGCACCATTGGCCTCCTTGAAGCGCTTGGGTTCAGCGGGAGCAGTGGTGAAGAAAACATGTCCGCAATAGGCATTAGTAAGAGGCGATTGGAGGATTGGTGGAAGAAAAGTAGGGAAACGACAAAAGACGGAGGCGTACAAAAGCATAATTCGCAATGGGGGATCAGAAAATTTGGGTGTGGTAGTTCATGTTTTTTTTTCTTTTTTGACTGTTTAACCTAGGTATAGGACATTAAGCAGTATAATAGCAAGAGCTTGGTGGCGCAACCCACTGCCCCGTTCCGAAGGGGACGTTCATAACATCCATCCATCCATCCATCGTAGTGTTGCTATATGGGATCCCTTTAGGGAGCAAGACTGCTTTCCGCGCGTAGCTCGCACAGCCTCCTGCGATTCCAGTGCCGCTATTCGCTGAGCGCCATCTCCTCGTCAAAACTGGATCCAATGCGTTGCGGAGAAGCCAACGCTCCGCAGGGATCCGCCGACAAAACACAATTGACAGTGGAATTTTCATTATTATGGCTGCTTCCTCGACGGTCTTGGCCGAAAATTATGCGTCCGCAAGCTGTTTCTCGGTTTAATTGCGGAATCACTTGGAGTGTGGCGTGGCGTGAAAAATAAGTACTGTAAACGCGACAGCGTTAAGGTCCTCTTGTCGCAGAATATCCGGTGTCCTACGTCCAGCGTTGACCATCACTTCGGCAAAAATCATTTCGCACCAGGCATACCAAATCACGCAGGCCCTCCAAGTAGCGCAAGGAAGTTACTGCACTAAGTGAATTTCTCGAGATTAAATGCGTCAGGAAAATCGTGAAGTACGTCTCAGACACAACCTGTGGACATGATAGCGTCGGAATGCAATTTGTGCATACGAGAAACCATAATTCTGCTACGTGGAAATTCAAAACACAAACCCTTTTCCAGCGTTTCTACTATTAATGGAGCGGCCATGGCCTTGCGCACAAATCTCAAAGGCCATAAAGCAGCGCGCCCGATTCCTTACACGCCTCCAGATGGCGCTCGCCTCAGCCGCATCGTGTCCCACGTAAGAATCCGCATTTCTACCAGAAAGCTCGCCTCTCTACCAGACACCTTTCTGCCTTTCTGCCAGACAGCGTTCGCCGCTAGCGTTTCCCGGTAAACCTTACAGTTACAGAAGTTGCAGTTGCCGGGAAGCGTGAGAAGCGGTCAGGGATCTTTGGATGCTGTCGCGTTTCATTCTTAAAGGCGAAGCTTAAGCGTCCTCAAAATTTTTGAAAATCTAAGCGTGTTGGCGTCCACGAACGCGACCGACCGTAACGATTCGTAAGCCGTAAACCGTAACCGTAAACCGTGACCGGTTCTGTATCTGTAAACGCTTCGTCCGACCAGTTCGTGGCTGCCGTGGTAGATCACAGAGGCAACCTCTTTAACGCCGCGTCGGTGCGAGGCTCGTCCCCGGCACTGGCGGAACAGGTCGGCGTGGCCCTCGCCCTCCGGTACGGGAGCAGACCACAGATCTACACGGATTCTCGGCCGGCGGTCGGAGCCTTCACCACGGGTTCGGTCTCGAGGGAGGCGGCCGCCCTGCTTTGCGGCAGGCGCGTTGCTCCCGACGTCATCATTTGGTTCCCGGCCCACATGAAGGCCCGTCATCCCCGACGCCAAAGAGCTGGCCCACGCCTGTGCGCGCGAACTCACCCACCGCGCCGGGCAAACGCCGCTCGCGGGCAGGGACACGGACGCAGGGTTCCACAAGGACTCTCTCCATATGTTCAACGAGATTACAAAGCACCCTCAGCTCGACAGGAGGGTCTATCCCCCGCCCCACGCCAAGCTCTACAGGCCTCAGTTTTCCAACCTTCGCGTGCTACAGACCGGGTCCTACCCCAGCCTAGCGAGGGTCAGGAGGTGCGCGGACTCGTACGAGCCCGATTGTCCCGACTGGGAGATCTCTTCTGCACTTTAGAACACATGCACTGGCGGTGTCCCTCGTTGTGGGACGACGATCATCTCACCACGGAAGAAGAGTGGGAGGAGGCCCTCAAGAGCTCCAACCTCGACGCTCAGCTACGGGCCGTCCAGAGGGCCTGCGGCGCGGCGGTAAGGCGCGGCCTGCCCGTCCCGACGTGGTAACGGCCCGCAGCGGCTCCTCCCTCGGAAGGGGGTTTCGGAGTGGTTCCTGAGGACCTAAATAAAGTTGATTACCTGCCTGCCTAAGCGGGGTGCCGCAGAAGTTGCTCAATTCAATATACCCACGAGAACTTTTCCCGTGCAAAAAACACGTAACGTACGGAGCCTTAGTAGACGCGTGTGTCTGCTATAGATGAGACTCATAACTCGGCTAAATTTCTCCGTGACGTGTAAAACCTTACAAGATGTACTGAATTCGTTAGAATCAATATATTGATGCAGGAGGTGCCAATACAAACAGTGTATGAGTGCATGCCATTCTTCACGTCATTCACCTGGATCGTATTTAGCTTTCATACCTTACACGCAAGGAATGTTGGACTGGACAGCGCTGTTTCATGAATACGCGAATTCACACATTGAGCCGCCGTGAACCATGCTCACACAAGCTTAATGCGAATTTTCGCTAATCTATGAAATCTTAGCATTGTATTAAACGGTTCGCATGGAAAAAAGGCTCACAGATGTTGTCACCATGCGCCAGTGTATGTGTTCGTCGCACGCTGCTTTCTCGATAATCAATAAATAATAAGGCATGAAACGTAATATCTAGGGTCACAATCATCAGCTGAGCTATTGACCTTTACTCGCAAAATAATAAAGCATAAAAAGAAATCCCAAAAGAAGAACAGCGTTGCTGGCCCTGGCCGCACACGCGCGATGCCTACGCGTACTGGGAACGGCGTTCCCGCATACCTTTGAAACACAAGATAGCGTACCTTGGTGCAACCCTGACTCCCTAAAGGAAGCCAGTAACTCTACGCCTCCGCGGAAGCGGCGGCACCGGCCGTGCGGAGGAAGGAAAAAAGAAAGAACCAGAAAGCTCGCCTTCGCTCATCCGCGGCTGCACGGTAATGAGGAAGTAAACGCTTCTGTCATATGGAATGGATTCGAATTGCGCTGCGTACGTACGCGCATGCTGCCTATGAAACATGATGCGTTCCAAGGCGTCCGCCGTGCTCGACAGTAGTCAGCACCTAAGCCTAATAAATGTCTCGGTATAATTTGTGTGTGCGTGTGTGCGTGTGCGTGTGCGTGTGCATGCGTGCGTGCGTGCGTGCACGTGTGTGTGCACGGTGGACAACCGCGCTCGATCACTGTGCCTTCTAACGCTGTTATAGAAGACGAAGTGCGGGATTCTTTTTGGGCCGTTCAATTCCGACATGCTTATTTCAAGTTTTGAAGCTGTCTTATACTGCACATAACAGAGGCAACCGTTTACCACTGTATTGCGCAGGTCTTCTACTCTAAGTTGGTGCCTCGGCTTCGAGCAGTTTGATGAACTTGTGCAAATGCCAGTTGTACCTCATTGAAGATGTTCCCCACTGAGCCTTGGGCGACACCTTCTTATGCATTGCATTACACCATGACACAGTGCGATAAGCTTTACTCTTAGTGAAATTCCTTTAGCTGATATTGTATGTGCTCAGCCATAATCTTGTGTAGTTTTTCTATCCCGTGTTGAATGCGTAGTTGAACGCACAGGACATCTACGAGGGCGCCCCAACACGTAGGAAACCCGTCGCGAGATGTCCTTGACACCAAGGTTGTGTCATGCGCCGGATGAAGCCCGGTGAAGCAAGAAAAATTATTAGCTAATTGTGAGGAATATGTCGACAGCTGGTTTCTCAACATAAATATTCGCTTTGGTGTACCACGCCAAAGACGCGACAACCGAAGCCGGCGAGAGACCAGAGATGACTGACCTACTTTTCCTATTCCTTTATTTTATTTCTTCTTCCTTTTTCTCTGTTTCTTTTTTGTTCTGTTCGTGCTAGGGTCCGCGGCCAGCCTCGTCCACACATCGCTCGGCGGTAGCGTTGGTAATTGTGCTAGCTTTGGGCTTGCTTACTTCTCAACACGAATGAGGGCAGTGCCGATAACGCTGCCGTTACAAATTGAAGCTGACTATCGCGCGACATCGATTGCTTGATGTTCATCTTCTAATGAGCTGAGCACCAAACTGAGCGTAACTAATGGCCACAATACGACTCACTGCTCTGTCACTCGTCTGGTGTATCATATTGCGGATATTAATTAGCTGCACTTAATGGTGCTCAGCGCATTACAAGATCAAGAATAAAACTGAAAGTGTTTCGTTTGGTGCTTCAGTACTATAGGCTTTAATCTCTTGGACGTGTTTGGCGCTGTGTATGAGTTTATTCAAACGACAAAATGAGTTTAATTAAGCGTGGAAAAATCCCAGATTGAAAAAAAATGTGACAGCTCGTTAATACATAACTACCGTCCTATAGGAATTCTACCCTTCTTCGGGAAAATTATGTGAAACTGATTTAATTACGACTGAAATGCTTCTTTAAGTATAATAATTCAGGGTTTGACGTAGTAGTTCTGCGGAAACCCGTAAGGTGTAGAGAAGTAATTAATAAAGGAAAAATCAGACATCCACCCTTTCATCGCAATTGCTACAAAGGAAACCCGTACGGGTTCCTCGAAAGAAAAGCCTCAGAGTTGAAGAAAAAAAAAACTTCAACTCAACTCTGAGGCTTTTCTTTCGAGGAACCCGTATGGATTTCCTTTGTAGCGATTGCGACGAAAGGGTGGATGTCTGATTTTTTCTTTATTAATAATTCAGGGTGTCTACCAACCGGGAAAACCGGGAATTCTCAGGGAACCTGAATAGTCTGAAAAAACTCGGGCTTTTATGCTTTTATCAGGGAAAGTTTGCGGTAACTTTATTGAAAGGGAACAAAAGTCGTGTTAATGCTGGCTTCAGTAACAGAGGAATTGCAACGTATGCTCATTGACACCGTGTCATCGGCACGAGGTATTGCTAGAGTAGTTAACGACCGATTTTCCAGACGTCCGATTTTTCGAACATGCCCTATAATTCGCATGGCTTTGCGGTAGCACCACGTACTCCATACAGTCAATGTATATTGTCCGGACTGCATATCTCAAAAGGCATTAATCAAAGCCACCACCGCCGCCATTTTGATTGTCTCGCCGCCTCGAACCGGCACTTTAGCACGCAAATCCACTGGCAGCCGTAGCCATCACCGCGGCAACGTTAGGCCTAGCTGCTTCTACGTTCGCTATTAAGCTTCTTGTCCTGCGGTGCTGTGTTTTTCATTGAAAGAATTCGCCGTTGTCAGCAATGGCACCGACTCCGCGTTCGTAATCCTCGTGATTGGCTTCGAAGCTCGCAGAGCACAACGCGTTGCGTAATGCGTCTCCGAAAGTTCTCTTTGCCTTAGTACAGGAATGTTACGCCGCGAAGGATAACAAGTGTGGGAAGGGGCAATTGTCAAGGCACACAGTATGTATTCCTTAATTATACACGCGTGCACCCCATCTGCTGTCACAGTACGACCACCTATATGCCTAATGAGCGTACTGGCAGGGCTTAAGAGCTCTTTCGGGTGTGCCTGCGGCAATTTTAGCCCTTAAGGGTAGTTAAAGACATGCATTCATTTCTTTCGGGATGCGCGATTTTTCGGATGTTTTTTCGGCCCCTAGGGAGTCCGAAAAATCGGACGTTGTCTGTAGAACTGACCAAGACGATGCTTCAAATTATCCATGGGCTGAACGTCTGGCAGAAGGTGGATGAGAATGGAAAAGGCCGACGCACCGAGGAATTAACGGGAAAGGAAGCGTGCCGTCGCCTCTTTGAAGGAGCTTGAGCTCAAAAAACAAAGTGTTGGCTGACACCGAGATGTAGGTGTCCCTCATTGAAACTAAAATAAACTCCTTATAGCACTGAAACCCAACAGAGATGTTGTGTACGGGCTGAGAGTATGTCAGGACAGTTGAGGTTGAATTTCCAGCTGCATAGAGAGAATCTTAGTCATGATAAACTTCAGGCCTCATACCGATAAGCTTGCTATCAATTGATAGAAATAACTCATATTCAAAAATATTTACTTATGTATGCATCTCCTTTTCATTCGTATTTGAAAATGTTCGACACAATTTGGAATGGGTTTTGCCATTTTTTTGCTATGCCCTCTGTTTTCTTTTTAAATAAAATAGATATTACTCCCTACTATTCAAACTGGATTTAGTCATTTTTTTGTTTCAGCATGCTTACTAGAGAGTGACGGCGCTGAGCAACATGGTGCCAGCCTTCCTTGACATAAAACAAAGTTCTGACTCATTCAGGGAATTTTGCGAAGGTGCTGCGTGAAAACCTGTAAAACTCAGGGAATTTGGAAATGCCAACTTGGTAGACACCCTGAATATCCTCTCGTAAGGCTAATTTGGCTGTCGTGATGGGTATTCCACAGAGCTTACCTACCAATTAAATAATATGTATATTTGAGGCATGATTTCTGGCAGGCTCACTTTCTATTAAACGACTCCGCTATTCGATATCGTAAACCATGATATGCTATTCGCTAAGCTCCAGGCAACTGACACTTGCGATCCTGCCCTTTCACTGGTAAAATACTACTTGTATAACAGTGTTCGAGTTTTCTATTTCTATTGTTTACTTTCGACAGCGAACCACTAACATTGATGTGTCTCAAGGCTCTATCCTGGACCCACTTGTGTGTTTTCTTTGTTGTATAGTAATGATCTACCTAACTGTCCTTCTTCCACATGATGCATTCTGTAAGACCCGCTGTGGTTTGCTTAGTGGCTTTGGTGTTGCGCTCCTAAGCACGAGGTCGTGGGATCGAATCCCGGCCACGGCGGTCGCATTCCGATGGGGGCGAAATGTGAAAACACATGTATGCTTAGATTTAGGTGAAATCGAAAGAACCAGGTGGTCAAAATTAATCTGGAGTCCTCCACTAAAGCGTGCCTCACTATCAGATGGTGGTTTTGGCACATAAAACCCCATAATTTAATTAATTTGATGGCACTGCTTACCTTTCATCTCTTGTTTAGACACTTAATTTTGATCTACAGAATGTACTAAGGTGGTGTAATGTCAACGTGTTATTGTTAATGTCACTAAGACTAAATCTGTTGTATTCTTTTCGCAACAGCGAAACATCATCCGTTCCAGCTATTACTTTTGGTGCTCATTGTCTTCCTCCAAGTTCATGTTCGTCTCTTCTTGGCATTATACTTGACTGTAACATAAAATATCAGAATCATTCTGGCATAAAAAATTGGCATAAAAAGAAAATAGCTTATGTTATACGCGTCCTAATAAAAACACGCCATTACTTGCCGCGTATTACACTTACTTTACCACTCTTTTGTTCACTCCGACATTACTACTAGTATATTATGTTGGCGATGCACCTATAACACCCCCATTGTACATTTATCGCGGAGTGGCATAGCCCAACACATAAGCAAGCTAGCCGACCGTGTGACATTGGAGAAGTGGCACACACCTGAATTCACCCAACATCGATTGCATTCCCTCAATCCATCTATGCAACTGTGGCTGTTACCAGGGCTATCGCGTAATGAGGGAACAATGCTGTGCCGTTTACGCTTGGGCGTCGCATTCACCAATGCATATACGTTTCTGATTGGAATGGCTGATAGCGCCGAGTGCAATGCCTGCAGTGGCGAGGAAACTATAGAACATCTACTGTGCTACTGCCCATCTTTTCAAAATGAAAGACATGACCTGTGTACAGCCCGCAATCAGTTAGATAGAGAACCGGTCACCTTGAACGAGATCTTGGGACCATGGCCTCGCATATCGCAGCTGCAAAAGGCTAGAAAAGCGCTGCTGTAATATTTTGAAGCTGCCGGATAGAGTCAGAGTCTGTGATCCGGACTGAGTGACCGAATGATATCCCCAGTGGACTTTCTCTTCCTTTAATCTTTCCATCCCCTTTTCCCTTTCCCCAGTGTAGGGTAGCCAACTGGGTTCAGTCCTGGTTAACCTCCCTACCTTTCATTTATAATTTTTTCCTCTCTTTCTCTGTCTTTCGTGATAATCCGGAACCATGCCATAAGAATTATTACATGCAGTTCGCGCTGCGCTAATGCCAAATCCCTGCTACATGAGAACAACACCTTAGCCATTTCAGGACACACCAAATTACTCTTAGATATTTTCTTTTACAGATTTGTAAACAATGAGCTATCACCGATCACATTTTCACCATCTTACCTGACGATTTATAGTGCCACTGGATATGCGTTAAATAATAGTTTTATGTTACCCAGAGTCCATGTGAACTATGGTAAACAGACAGTAGAATTCACTTTCATATCGATATGGAACACACTATACGTCTCTTAATTAAAATCCCCAGACCCGAATACCAATATAACAGATGTGTAGAAATGCACTTAATATGGACACCTAACGAGGAGGTTTATTGTAACGAAAACTCCTTTAACAGCGTGAATTAACTCATGCCTTTCTTCAAATGTATGTGAATTTTTCTGTTACGCTGTGATGTTAACTTGCTAAAGCGCGTTACAGACAGGACTTAGAGAAAGAAACACGTAAAACAAAGACTGTGTTACAACACGCGCTGTAATCAACCTGACAAATACGCGGTGCAAACAAACATGGACTCTTAGCGCCGTGTTTGTTTTGCCTGTTTCTTCGTCTAAGCCATGTCTTTTGTGCGATTTAGCAAGACAAAGTCGATCCCCAACTCGCCCAAGTTCGCGCACTGTTACGCTGTGATTTGCCTTCCTACCATGAGATATGCCAAAACTTTGTTACTTTTCGCAACTGTATTCTGTACTTTATTTTGGTAACTTTATTGTTTTCTTGTATATCGCTTCATTACATTGCTACTGTGGTTTTGAATTTGAAGCTATCATAATTCCTTTCGTACCGGAGATTTCGATGCAGTGTTTGACTATGAGACCGCCTTCTGTGCACTAAGTAATTATAACATTACTCAATTTTAATAATATGTTTATAATTCTGATTCTTGGTAATTCAACTTTCTATTATTACTACTTGTGTTACACTTTTCCTAAGTTGCCTCAAGTACACATTGTTAAATTAATCTTCTTATTTCTTTCAATGTGTAATCGTCTATTCTAATCTCACTTCTCAATTACAATACTCCTAATATATGCAGTTTAAGTTTATGAAAATTTTCTCGGAAGGTATTAAATGCGTGTGCAACAACTCCACTCTTTGTCAATGCCCTATTGTGAGCACGTGTCATGCTTTAAAGGCATGTCACAATCCCCCTCCTCATCATCATTGTATCGGTATATTAGACAACCAGTTCTTCGCTCGGCGTACTGCGTTACCAAATTTTGTGCCACTTCATTCAATAATGTATGTGGCGCTACGGCTATGCTAAATAGATAACATGAATAGGCACAATCCGAATGCAAAGGATTGTGAAGGTCATGATTGAGACACACAGTGCCTCGCATTGATATCTTTTTGTTTTCAGAAGCTATAGATGCATATCAATAACTATTGCTACGTTATTCAAGAGAACAATGAAGCTTCTAGAGTGATGAACTGAACAAAGCGCCATAGCTCTGCGAGAACTGAAGCTGGGTTCATAGAAAGTGTAATAACATAAGCAAAAGCACGGCCGTTCTACGACAGCGCATAGGATGCGCTTTGATCGAGCGACCGTGGTGAAAGCAACTGATCAGACAATGATCAGCCTTATAATTACACGGGGACCCCAAAACAGCAAGGCGCATAGCAACGTGAAAGAACCGCTCCTTTCAATGCATATATGACAAAAAGAATATAATGTAAGACCTCATTATCCAATGAAATTACGCAACCCCAACCCTCCCCGCTTCCATGTTATCCTTTTTTGTAGTGAAATGTACTGGTCTTCAACGGAACAACATACTTCTTGCATAACTCCCGAAAGCTTTGCAGTGAAAATTATTATTATTATTATTATTATATTCTTTTTATTTGCTGTCCACCCATTGTGGTGCGAAAGGAATAGCCCACAATTTACCAGCAGTGCTCAGCCGCCTCTCGTCGTAAAGAAAAAAAATAATAAATAAACAATTAATCAAGGAATCCTGCCTTACTGATCATTTATTTCGCGATATAGCAGAGCTTTTTCACCGTTCCCAAGAAAAGGAAAGGAAAGAAAAAACGAATTCTGAAGCTTTCAATATACCATGACGCCAAAACGACAGCAGTAATAGTTTCGTGACAGCGATCTCGAAAATCCCTTGAGCCACCAACTTTTCTTTTCATTTCCTTTCCTTATTTTTTCTTTTTTTTTGTAGGAGCACTTCTGCAAGTGAGATAACTGTCGGGAATGTCTCTGGCACCTACGTTTTGTTGCTGTCATTCTCTCTGCTAAAAACGGGTATGTCAGCACTTCTTTATTCACTCCTTTTACGTTAGAGCTTCGTGGCCGGCCGGTCTCGGCTTGAATAAAAGGAGATTTTTTCGTGGCTCCTTTTGCGAGATTAGAACAAATCGCACAACGTGATTTCCTAGGATCAATTGAATTAACGTAACCTAAAGGTGATTAAAGTAAAACACCCCTTTCTGTATTTTTTAGTCGTAGGTATATGAAACGATAAGAGAAAAGGCGACGAGAAGAAATATTTCTCAGAATTTCCTTTCGGCTTTACCTCATTTAGTTTCTCACCTGTGTGGCCATTGTACCTCGTGAGTTATGCACCATGTTCCAAAGGACTCAGCATCATCAAGAATGCCACCGCGAGGACCCAATTAAGTAAATGCACGAGCAGAAAAGATTGTGTAATCGTGCAGAGGAGTAAAGGGGGAACCACATGTACGCGCCCCTGCTTCGGCGTCAGCTCGCGTCAGCTCGCGTCTGATTGTGGAAAAAGGGAGTACTATTTGGGGCTGTTGGAAGAAAAAAAGGGCAGGAAGAATTCCGTAGCTGAGGCGACAACAACTGCCAACTGAATAGTAAGAAGGAAAGTGCAACAAAAAAAAAGCGGAAGAAGAGTAGGGTAAGTTAGATTACCGGCAGAATTAAAGAGGCATTATTTTAATATATGTACGGTATTCACAATACGGAAGCTTAAGCGCGCATTTCGTCTACCGTCAAGGGTACATCCCGAGTCCATATCCCAGCTAGGGGGCACGGTGGGCCAGGGTGGAGAGCTCACTGCGACAGCAATCAAGTGGACGCTTGATTGGCGCAGTCACCGTTCGTGCCGCCACAAGCGTTGTCGAGCTGTCGCGGTATCGACGCGCTTGTGCCGCCCGCGCTTATAAGGCGAGTAGTATTCCAGAGACGTGCTGGTGTGTTTGGATGCATAAGTGAACAAGCCAGGTTAACGCGCCGTCACGCTGCGTTAAATCGTCCTTACCGGAGTTCGGGCAAAGAGTGCTTCTCTAAAGCATATATATATATATATATATATATATATATATATATATATATATATATATATATATATATATATATATATATATATATATATATATATATATATATATATATATATATATATATGTATATATATATATATAACAGAGAGCATGTACTGAAAGTGTATAGAAATAGAAGCTTGCGTCACCGCTGTTCTTGTGGTCTTCTCAAGAGAAGGTTACCGGTTAGCGAGCTCTCCCGCGAAGTGGTATTTACTAAGTCCAATCCCACGTAGTCGGTATACGCACCGCGGCCACAGGCAAATGGAATAAAATAAGATGACTGTGTCGCAATCTACCCACCGCGTCGGGCAAATCCACAACTCTGCGCTTTGGTGTGGTGCACGAGTTGAAGCAGACAAAACACAATCGGCATTTATGCGAGTGCCGTACAAATGTCACCTGTTTTCTTTATCTTTGTATTTGTTCTAATTACAGTGTTCGTCTGGAAAGCTTATTGTAATTGGTTCGCTCCCATACAGAATATCCCTTTTGAAGGTAAATGCATTCCAGTTCGGGCAACATACAGCGAAAACATGTAGTACAATTATCGCTTATATCTTTGCAGCCGAACTGCCCTCACCTTTTATATATGTTTGTCCTCTTGCAATCCTTCTTCCTCTGTCCGTTTCTGACCTTTATTTTTGCATTTCAGTGCTTCGCGCTTTCATATTTTACACCATGCCCTTATGTATATTGGTATTTTTGTGTAGAGGGGAGAAAAAACAACAAAAACAATTGCTTAATTATATGTGGGTCGCGTGCACAAATAGTGCCGTTGTAATACCACGCGTGACGCAGTCGGAGCTAAATTTAGCCTCCGACTTGGCGTTCCGCGAGGCACACTCGGCACTACGTTTGTCGATCCCAGCTGGAGTTGCCGTGTTCGAGAGAGTTCGCTAAGGCATAGCCCTTCAAACTCAAACCTGCGTTCATCAGAAGTTATACGGCTAGCAAGTGTGCAATTTATGGCAGAAATTTGAAGGTTGCTTGGCTATAGCGCCCCCTCTATCGATGCGTAAAGTTCAGAAATCGCAAGACACTTTGACACCAAGGCAGAGGGTTGCCAGTTCACGCTCACCACCGCTGACCACGGCGGGCGCACTACGAAAAGGGAACGAGCACGATTGCAAAATTAAGCCGTAGGACCCTTGCTAGCTGTGTGATAAGTTAAGCATGACGGCTTTGTAATGCGTGAATAAATGTCACTTGCGTACTTGGTTACGTCATTTCTGTACTCTAAGGTGCATGCACCCTCTTAGTTCGATACAGTTACTGAAAGAAATTGTGGTGCTAGTGTTTATGGGAGTTGCAAGCAGGGTGGTTCAGCCAGCATGGAAATGATGGGTCGTACATGAATTTGCCTAAACTTTGTGTTTCTGGCTTTAAAAGGCTTCATGACTTTGCAAACTGATCAGTTTCTAGGAACCAGGCACTAAAAATAATGAAATAAACGTTATAAAAATTGTCCGATGGAAAGATTCGAACACAGGCCCTCTAGCACAGAAGTGCGATATTGAAAGCTATGCGCCACGGAGGCGTGGACAAGTGGAACTGGTGCAATTAGCAGCGATTATACAAGCGTGTGTCAATAACGCCACGTATGGTCTCCTTCTAGCACAAGACCAATTGCGCCACATACAGATCTCAGCCCGTGGTTGCAAAGCGACATTGTTTGACGAGAACTCGAAATGTTCCGATTTAATTCACATTGATCCATCGCTTCAATTTAATATCCCGTCCGCATTACATACAACCAGAGCCTTTTAAACGCTCATTCACCATCTTCGGCTCGGTACCGCGTACAAGGAACAATTTCTGCATAAAATTTCAAGAGCTGATAGTCTGGAATGCACTTGTGGCCACGCGGAATAGGATGTGCACCATTTTCTGGTAGAACGTCTGCCACACGACACACACAGACTGCGCTTAGCACGTGATTTAGTGACTTTAGAGCGCAGGCCCTTCAGCCTCAGGAAGATCTTAGGTCCATGGACAACACACTCATTGCAAAGGCGCGCGTTACTGGCGCTAGAAGATTTCTAGAAGCGAGCAATATTCTTGGCGACTATTGAGTAGAATGTTTAAATGTGATAAGTTCATGTCATATGATTTTTCTTTAACCTGACTCTGGCCAATTCAGTGCCTGGATTAATGTACCCTAATTTTAATCTAATCCGTGCATTCTTATGCGCCCTGAGTTTAGTGCAGGTATGTGCCCGGACTTGGTGTTTACTTCAGCACACCTATGTGATTGGACTTTCTGTTGCTGTGTTTCTGAGTTCACTTTCAGTTTTAGTGTGACGGGAGCTTGTGTTTTTATGATTTGGTGTTGACTTTCAGTTTTAGCGTGGAATTAGTGTGCTTATGTCACTAGACTTTGTGTTATTATGATGTGGAGTTGACTTGCAGTTTTAACGCGTTAATTATTCTTCTTTTTTAAATCCCTACGTGAAAAAGAATAGCCTGCGCCAATTAAAGGCGACAACATCTCCTAGGTACTGTATCATGAAAAAATGTAATAAAAAACGACGCCACAAGAACGCCTGAAGCCACAAGCACGAAGATCAGACAAATCCATGCATACTAACAATCATTTCCATCGTAGCTGAATGATCGGAGTGCCAGTTTTCCCTCTAGTATTTATTGTATTTATTGTAATCAATGCACCTTCAGCAGCGCGCGCGAAGCGTTTCATGCACCCGCATTGACTGCGTCAACGATACGGCCTATCCGATAATTTTCGATAAAGTGTTATCCCTGAACGAAAGCGTCACGAACGAACATGATCGGCCGTTTTCCCGTAGATCATAGCTGCTGTTTGCAGTAAATGCCGAACCGTATGAGCTCCGTGGCTGCACGAGACGCACTACAGGCTAGTATATAAGTATAGTGCCTGCGCAGCGCCTTATGTCTCCTGCTTTTGGTATTAGCGCACTCACTTGTATACAGGGCGACGCCCATTTACACCGGCCGTCGTCGGTAATGACTGCCGAGACGATTAGTCGCGAACTCAATAGCGGCGCACATTCGTTGCAGCCGATACGCTCGAGCAATTAAGCATTCACGCAGGCTTTACTTATCGCGTGGGACACCATTTGCTGCCCGCGCGCAATAATACGCGGTCCCAGTTTCTCTTGGCGCAAACACTCCAGGACTCAACGGGGAGGGCTTCTCTTTCGGTTAAGGTGCGGGGGGGTCGCAGCCGCGGCTCGACTACCGCGCGGTCCGTGCTCCCGGGGCGCCGCTAACAATGCGCTGGCGGAGAGTGCGCGGCCGCTCACGCCGATAACAAGGAGCGAGGGTCGCCCACTCGGTCGACTCCTCCCAGCCGCCGCCGGAAGTTTGTCTCGCCAGCTTCCAGGGCGCTCGCCGCAGCGCTGTGGCCGCACGCGTTCCTCGTGTACGCAGGTAGTACATTTGCATGGGAGCGACCACGCTCGTGCCAACGGGGTCGATCGATTGCGCTCGCGCAGCTAGCTCCTTAATTAGCCGGAGCACTAAGAGTCTCACGTCGTACGCATAAACCGGGGTGAATATACGTGCGAAAGTGGGGCCTTCGCTTTCCTTTGTCCCGATGGCGAGGGAGTTTAAATGACGTAGCGGGTTTTTCCGAGCGTCCGTTCTCGATTTTCTTTTGAACGAGCGCGCTGCGTTTAAGTTTGAACAGTTGGAGCTTGGTCCGTTCGGTTCACTCGTTCTCGATGTCGCGCGAGGTCAACGCATTTGCGATGCGTTGATTGGCAGGGGTGCCGGGCTGCAAACTGCGTATGACGCTCGTTAGCTTCACCCGCGCAGTGGGCCATTTCAATGCGAGGTGAGCAACGTGACCCTAAGAACGTAGAGCGATGCTGGTTCGCTGTGCGTACGTGACCTTCCTGGGGCTAGTTTGCTGGGCTTTCCTATCATACTGTATGGAAGGCACGTGCCCTCATGACGGAGTATATTGTTAGTTTGCAGGAGCAGCCTTTGCCAGGCCAGGGCTTATTCTGGTTTAATGTTTTTAAACAGAAGACTAACCTAAGTTATACGTAGCTATAATTAGAAAGTGTAAGGATAGCCCCAACCTATCAAAAAAGGAAAGAATTCCTGGTCCTTCCGTAATCGAGAGTAGATGTAAGCGTGAAACGGCAACCGGCAAAGCCGATTGGTTGTAGAAGATACTAGCCGCATTCTTAAAATGTGGGTAGTACATGCATGTCTGAAACGGCACACTGCACCACACTGCACCACGCCATTCTGTGCACTGACCCATATGAACACTGCCCAGCTAGAAGAAGAAAATTGGCTGAAGGTGGCACGACAGGCAGCGAAAGACTTCAGGAAGACAGAGTGCACTGCCCAGCTACCAGAAGAAAAGCGCGTGAAGGAGGCACCACGCAGCGTGGCGTCATCTCTTGAGGCGACGCAAAACCTGTGCCGAGAATCTCACTGATCACTGGCGTTCGAAAGAGCAAGAGCAACTCTGTCTCAGCGGCAAAAAATTACAATGAAGTGTATGGTACCCTGTATCTGCCTTTCAAACGTCGCTATTGGAAATGACAAGTAAAACTTCAGCGCGCTAGAAGTTACAGCTTGAATTATATTGTGAACAAGCATTAGCAAGAACTAGGAAGCAATATTTTGTTAACCTGTTTGGGCAGTAACCAGCGTATGTAATGCGGTCTTGAACGAAGGGTTGGGGCTAGAGACCGCATTTTCTCAAGTTTTGAGCGGTTGTCCGGATGATCACGTTTTGTTCTCTCAACAGTTGATACCGCAGTTGTAAGCATGCCTACGGGTGCATAAATTTCCTTGTCAACTTGCCGGGATGTCTTCGCTTGAATGCCAGGATAACGGCTCTGGCTTTTGGCTCAAGGTCACTTGAAGGCCGCCGACAACGGGAGCTAAAATCATTTATTGCTTAAACTAAGCCTCTGCTTATTGCGCCCCGGTCACGATTCCGCGAGGTTTCATGCTTTCACAAAAGTTTTATAATATCTTTGAAAATTTTGGGGTTCACTTCACAATTTCCTTTTACCAACAGGGATAATCGTGGGGTGTTAGGAGTATGGTTTTATGGAAGCTTGCAGGAAACGTTACCAATGAGCTTACACGAGCTCAGATCGTCTTCGATGAAAGCAGGCGCTCGCACCTCCCACTGTTTATTAAAGATAGGCTTACATTCGATTTCACTAACTTATTTTCAATGCCTTTCGGCGTCACAGAGTAAAAGAAAGGAGAAAAGAGAGGAGGGGCAATAAGGAAAAGTCGCAGCAGGTGGTCACATAGCGCTAATCAGCTTGATAAATAGTCAGTGAATGAAGATGATGGAGAACATCAAGTGGTTCCATTCCATGCTGGTTCTACTGTGTAGCTAGGGGAACTGTGGTATGAACTGTTGAGAGAACAAAACGTGATCATCCGGACAACCGGTCAAAGCTTGAGAAAATGCGGTCTCTAGCCCCAAACCTACAGCAGCTGAGTCCGCCTACCTTTTATGCTTGGTCGATTCTTGATGAAATAAAGCTAGGGGAACTAAAATAGGCTTTGTTTTAGACTTGGGTTATGATGATAAGTTCTGTGGAAGATAGATAGACGCTAGATGCGACGTGGCAACTAGAGAGCAGGGTAGCGATTGTTTTCTTCATTTGAGAAACACTAGCAGAACCAGAGAAGTTAGAATATATGGAGCTTGCGCTGCGATGCTAAATTAACGCAAGGCTGAGGATCAAGGAATCTGTACGCCCGTCACAGACGGAAGCTCAATATTGAAGCTTAGGACAAAGCAAGGTCTTCTATAATGCCGACAATAAAGAAGTAGCGTGAAGCAAGAAGTTTCGACGTAAGAAGCCAAACATGAAGCAGGCTAAATTCAGTAGTCTGATTCAGTACCTGCGCAAAAAATTAGGAACGAAGGACAACAAGAAAACTGTAGAGACCCGAACAGTACACCATACGCCACATAAACATAAACTGAACAAAGAACATTATTTTACTTTATCTCTGTCTTCAAACAAAGATATCTAAGTTACTTTTGAAGGCGTACAGAGCTTGCCTTTCTTTTTGAAAAAAAGCAGAAATAACACTGCATGACATAAAAGGAAGCAAACATATCCAGCTTTTACCCACAAACATTTATAACGACTACAGAACGAGAGGTCTTAAAACGTGGGGGCGATGTCTTTGTTAAGCGCTATGCTGCCGAAGTGAAAATTCGTCGACTCATTGCTTTAGTTATAGTTTAATTCTCGACCCCGACGTTAACAAAAGACAAGTCGCGTTTCACATTGCACATCATTAAGAAGCGTATATACGAGACCAAGCTTATCATTAGTCTTTCTGCTAATTGGCTCAAAAAGTGCACATGTTGTTCGGACCCTGCAATAGAAAACCTTTTTGTTTGGGTTTCGAAACGGGCGTACGCTATAGGATCAGGTGCACGTAGTCAACGTGCGCATTCCACGTGAATTTTCTAGTAGTGTTAAGATCGAAGTATTTTTATAAATAAGAGGCGTCAAAATTAGTCATCTGCGTGAAGTGAAACGCGTATTGAATTTCCTCCCATTTTATTTTTAAGCCATCCGTCTTTCCTACTATATTGTGACGGAAGCTTCCAGCGAAACTAGGCTGCAAAATGCTACTTTAGAAACCTTGCTGTACTTGAAAGAGATAAATTAATATCTATATATGAAATCTAGATCGGACGACGCAATTTAAAGGAAAGGTTTATGGTTGCTTAGATTGATAATTCCTCTGTTGGTTTGATTACGCTGCTGTTGAGAGAGAGATAGAGAGAGAGAAAACATTTATTTGTCATTAGATTAGGCGACTTCTCCCCAGTCTGTAGTCCTCAGATCAGGGCCCCATTGGCTCGTGCCACTCGGCGTGCATCAGCCGTCGCTGCTCTTGCAGGTCTGAGCTGGTCAGCGCTGTCTACCAGGAGGAAGGTGAACTGTTTTATGTTTTTGCACCTTTAACAGTGCGTGACGTATAGAGGTGTCATTTCCGACGCTGATTGCCTTACGGTGTCTGCAGCTACTTGAGCCTGCTGTGTAATTTATCTATTATTAACGCAAGTTTTAGTTTCCTCACTTTGTTTAGCCTCCCGCGCCGTTTCTGTAATGCGAACCATTTCGTTGAGCTCTGTTGCGTTGCCCTTCTTTGAGAGTGATGATGGTGGAGACAGTAGGGGAAAGGGGGCGACGCCTTGTAGAATAACCTTAACAACCTTTTTTTATCACGTTGACAGAGAAGCCACTCTGCGTTGTGGATTCCTCGTACTACTGTGCGCCATCATGCATGAAATCAAACGCGCCATTCTGAAGCGAAAACTTGTTTCAGCGCCAGCATTGATTCCGCCAGTGTTGATTTCTTGATCTGCTGTGATTTCAAGATCCGAATCATTCCGTAATATGAAATAGTTTCGAAGTCGTGATATTGGCCAACTTGAACAGTCAAGGGGACAGCTCGGTCATGTACCAACTTATACATCGTTTTGTGCCGTCAGCGCTGGAGGGTGTTGCAGAAGATATTGGTACAGGAGAGGACAAACATAAGTGAAAACTTGTGGTTGACAAATTAGCTATAACGACGCAAGAAAATGACATATTTCGAAAAACTTGACGGTTTGGTTAGAAAATGTAGCAGGGTTAGCAGCAAGGTTTAGCATTGTGCACGAACTGCCCGGACGGTGTTGCGTAACTACGCGTGGACGCGACATGGCGAGACGCAGCACACAATACGACTCCGAAGCCGCCATCGCCGCAGTGGCGATCGGTGGTGCGACGCCTCCGGTGGTGCGACGCCTCCGGTGGTGCACTTTGGTGGTGCAGCAGATGGACCCGACGGGGAACCGGGAGCGTTAACGAGCAGCCAGTGAAATATTCGATGACGTTGGCTCAACGATTACGTTCCGTGCCCCTCAAACCAGTGTGTAGCACACGCAGCAACTCGGCGGATATGCTGGTGTACATTTAGAATGCGCGCGCACAACGGTCGTTCCAGCAGCAGAAGGCCGAATGCTGTTCGGGCTCCGCCATAGACACAAATACAGCGGAGCATTGACGGTGCCTTCACTTCGCTTCGTCATTTTTGCAGCCAAACGCACGTAGCCATCGCATAGGCGATGACTCAGCCCCTGGCATGCGCCGTCTAAAGCGGCACAGCTGCACACAATAGCTCCACATGAGAGCAGGATAGCTGCGCTGACCACGGCACCAACGCACCTGAAGTATCCGTAGCATATCGTTAATGCGAAAGCGTTGTGTGTCCCATGACGCAAGAGAGACGGCGTCGTAGCAACGAATAGTCCCAAAGATCATCATCATCATCATCATCATCATCATCATCGTCGTCGTCGTCGTCGTCGTCATCATCAGCGTCTTGTATGACGTCAGTATTACTACAGAAAAAAGTTGGAACAAGTTAGAGTAAGGCGACTTAAGGTGGAGTAAAGTGAATTAAGGTGAAGTAAAGTGAACGGAGGAGAAATTAAGTGGATTAAAATCCATTAAGGTGGAAGCTTGATTAAGGTTGCTACAAATTAGAGCAAGGTGGATTAAGGTGAATTAAGGTAGAGTTTTGAAGGACACGTGACAATCTATGACGTCACGTACCATGGATGTAACCAATTAGAGAAGTCATAATGCTTTCTCATTCAAATCACGTAAAGATACTTAAGTGACTGTCAGTTTTTTACTATCGCGATAAGAGTGTGAAAGTGAGCAGCGCACGAAAAAAGCTGGCTCGGCGCGAACTGCATTCATAATTTGAAGAACAGTTCTCACACCCATTTTGCTTTGAGAAAAAAACTTGAAATAAATTTTGGGGTTTCATGTGCCAAATCAGAAACACGATTACGAGGCACGCCGTTGTGGAGGATTACTTTAGACCTCCTGGGGTTCTTTAACGTGCACCCAGTGCTTGGTGTACGGGCGTTCCTGCATTTCGCCTTCCTCGAAATGCAGCGTCCTCGGCTTTAGCAGCGCAACGCCAAAGCCAGCGCACCACCAGGAAGGTCCCAACTAAAACAATCTCCGAGAAAACGGCACCGAAGACTGCGTAATAATACCCGCTTCTTTAAGGCACGAGAAGCTTAACGGATCCCTCTGAATCGACGACATGCAAACATGCAAGGATTTACTGGAACCCCGACTAAGCCATATACGGATGCCACTGGTAAAAAATTTGCGCCTGATCCTATAGCGTACGCCCGTTCCGAAACCGAAACATTGCAGGGTCCGAACACCATGTGCACTTTTTGAGGCAATTAGCAGAAAGACGAATGATAAAATTGGTCTCGTATATACTCTTCTTAATGATGTGCAGTGTGAAACGCGACTCGTCTTTCGTTAGCGTCGTGGTCGAGGATTAAACTATAACTAAAGCGATGACTCGACGAATTTTCACTTCGGCAGCATAGCGCTTACCAAAGACATCGCCCCCACGTTTTCAGACCTTTGGTTGTGTAGTCGTTATAAATGTTTTTGGGTAAAAGCTAGATATGTTGGCTTTCTTTTATGTCATGCATCGTTATTTCTGCTTTTTTTCACAAAGACAGGCAAGCCCTGTACGCCTTCAAAAGTAACTTAGATATCTTTGTTGTAACTTCTATTTTGACTTGACATAGTTAATTACTTTAAATAATTATTATAAGCGAACTGTACCTTGATCGGACTGAATCAACAGCGGTATGTCTTGAAGTTTCAAACACTATAGTATACTGTCAAATTTCTTTTTCATTTCTTACCTTTTCATCGCTTTCTGCCGTTGTCTGAAGACTTATTAAAGGACGCTCATTGCGGACGCTCATTGCTTTAGCGATAGACAGAGATAAAGTTTAATAATGTTCTTTGTTCAGTTTATGTTTATGTGGCGTATGGTGTACTGTCCGGGTCTCTACAGTTTTCTTGTTGTCTTTCGTTCCTAATTTTTTGCGCAGGTACTGAATCAGACTTCTGAATTCAGCTTGTGAACTTGTTCCTCGTGTGCCATTACTTGTGGATTCCAAGTCAGCATTAGAAAGATTACATCAGGGCCTACCTCTAGAGAAATTTACAAGGCAGTCTCTGACACTGATTGACGACCCCACGAGTAAAGGATTTAACATAAGGTTTCAGTGGATTCCATCACACGTAGAAATTGATGGAAACGAGGAAGCTGACGCCCTTGCACGCCTAGCGCTGACATGTGTCCCAAAAGTGAAAGCTCCAAAAGCTTTTCAAAACCCTAAGGATGCAATCCGCCTTCACTTTAGACAGACGCACAAGAATCCACACGAATCCTGTGTGACTCATGGATTTACACACGAACAGGCGACGCTTTTATACCGCATCAGGACCGACTCCGCATACACCCCAGCTTGGTTATTCAAGACTGGGCTTCGCGCTTCCCCACTCTGTGTTTTCTGTGGTGACATTGGTGACATCGAACATTTCATTTGGCTATGCCCACAGTTTGACACAGAAAGAAAAGCGTTGGTCGACAACCTGCAAAAAAGCGGTCTCACGCACAGGACCTTTGAAGACGTTGTTTTCCCCGGAGGGCCCGCGGCATTCAGGAAGAGAGCGCAACGCCTGCTGATAGCCTTCCTGCGAGACACGGGGCTCATCGACACCTGGTGACACATCCCTGATCTCAACTTGAAGGAGGATCAGGCGGAACAATTGCCGGCTATGTATGCCAGGCTAACCCCGCCTGCTTCAACATCATCACCACCACCACCACCACCACCACCTGTGAACTTTTCGAGGTGGCTTGTCCTTGAGTGCTTTTTGTATATTTATGCATTGGTTCTTCACAAGGTTTTTTGTTTTTATCACACTTGGGAGCAGGGTAGTAGTCGGCACCTCTGAGAGGGTTCAAAATCTTCATACATACATACATACATACATACATACATACATACATACATACATACATACATACATACATACATACATACATACATACATACATACATACATACATACATACATACATACATACATACATACATACATACATACATACATACATACATACATACGCACGCACGCACGCACGCACGCACGCACGCACGCATGCACGCGTATAGGTGGAGAACTCGACGGTAGGGGCGGTCTTTGGTGTCCTGCTCCACATGGGTTATTGCTTAGGGGGAGTAGTAGATCGAGAAGAAGGAAAAATTGTGGTTACTCTTTAAATCGGGTTAGGAGATAAATGTTTTTTAAATTATTCCTGATTTTCCTTCGGGGTGGGTTCACATCATTAGATTATGTAGCGCAAATAAGTACAAAGCAAATGAGGAAGTCGTGAAGAAAGCAATAGATGTGTATTGATTTGAGTCAAAAGTGCATAAGCTTCGTGTTTGCTCAGCACGTTTTCTGATCACGCTATTCGAAATGTATTTTTCCTTTATTATTGTGGAGATTCCCTAGCGACGCTTACATGAGCATGCACTCACATGATCCCTGCCTCTCTATTTAAGAGGCTGCGCCAAACGCAGGTCACGTTTTCGCTAATCCTTATTGCCTCCGTTGCTTCACATCGATAAAGCAACAGTCTTAACAAACAGAAGTTTGTAGGAAGGCACCTAATTACGTTACTCTTCTCTTTCTTGTTCTAAACTACACAAGATATACAATGCAGAGCTTCTATGAATTTAGAACACATGTTAACCCTTCTTGAACGGCTAAGAAAAGTTCGTCTTTTGATAGACATCACGTGTAGTCTTACAATGTTATCGCTCGCATGATTAACACATTCGTTGCTGATCGTACTCAACTTCCTTGTCCGGTCGTTTTGCGGTGTTCGAAGCAGATAAAAGAGGTAATACCTATACATCTGCGTCATCACGTCTATTTGTGTTGTCTCTAGCAGCTACATTTGTCTCTAATGAGAGCAAAGAAGATTACTAAGGGCTGCAAAATATTCATAGTAATAGGGACAATATTGATATAAATGTCTTCAGGAACATGCAAGCGAAATGACCTTGCGTTTAAAGGGGTTCCGAACCCCCCCCCCCGCCCCCCCCCCCCTCGGGCTTGGTGAAAAAACATAGTGTGCGGATATCATACGCTGCTGTAAACATCTCAGCCAAGTTGTGCGGTCGTGCGCGGCATGTGGAGCTCGCAAGCGGAAAGCGAAATCGCCTTTCTCTCAAACGCTCTCTTTTCAATGGAAGCCCGTTTTAAATCTTTTGTGGACGCTTTATTTCACAATACAGCGGATTCCTATGCGCGGCTGCTATTGTCCAATATCTGACGTCAATCAAAAAGGGCGTCTGGATCAGTGCGCTTCTTCCTGTTGTTACTATGTATCTCTATTGACGAAAACTTAATAAACAGGCTGAAGTAGGCGAAATACGCTTTCGAATTTCGATAAGAGTTACATACATCTGGAAGAAACAGACAATCGTCTGCTGACGCTCGGGTGCGGCTTCCGCCCGTAGGAATTCAACTTTCGTCACCGTGCTTATCGGGTCTCGTAGCCACCTGGTATCGCTAATTTCGACTACTTTTGAACGAGCAGCTAGCCTCGGACCACGCGAAACTTAAGGTTAGACCGCACGCACGCTTACCAGCTCGCGCTCACTCCTGGCCGCTCCTTGTTATACGCCCGGGCAGACTTATTGATAGCGCTTCGATAATGCGCAAGTTGGATGTTACTACTGTTCTTCAGTCAAGCTGGCGAAGGACAAAGCCGGTTCGCGCCACGTAACGCGATCAAACTGGTGCAGGTGAGCGCAAGTACGCACTTTCACTTTTGTATCTATTATATCTTTGCAATTATGTCTAGTAATTAGGTTAAATTTACTTCTCTCGTTTGTATTCTTAGTATCCACTCCTGCATGGGCCCGAGAAGGGCCTGCAGTATGTGTAAATAAATAAAAAGAAAATTAAAGTATTTGGGAAGTTGAATAATTAAGTCTAATAGTGTAATTAGGCGGAATGCAAAACTTAATCTGAATATCTCCAAGCCACGAGAAACGTTTTTTTTTCTATTTAAGTGTATTTCTTTTTTCTAATACTGTTTATGCAACACAACTCGGATATTTTCCGCATGATATTTCCGTGGCACGTGCCTGGCACACACTGATTCTGAAGTAGCTGAGAGGGAAGTCCAGCTGCTGTTCGGCACTATTGCGTCGGCGAGACGCGTTTTAAATTTAAGGGTTTGTTTTGCGCTAGAGTGCCATTCGCGCGGTACAATATTACCACTCCCATTTTGACGACCACACATACCTTCGATGTGCTGAGCAAACTAATGTGTCCGGCATTCTAACGTACTCTCATTGGCACGTAGCACTGGCATCCCGATCGCAGGGCAAAAAACACACACACACACACACACACACACACACACACACACACACACACACACCAACTCTTATTTTGGCTATCAGACGCCTTTAGAAGTGCCCGCCGTGGGGGCCTATAGCGGTTATTGCGTTGAGCTGCTCAGCACGAGGTCTCAGGGCCAAATTTGGGTTAGAGCGACATTGGGTATAACTCCGCGCATAGGGTGTCCGTTAAAGAACCCTAGGCGGTCAAAATTATCCCGCAGTCGCCCACTACGGCATGCCCCACAATCAGATCGTGGTTCTGGCGTGTAAAACAGGAAAATTTTATTGAGTTTGTTTCAGTATTTTGAACTGCCGAGCAAACTGAAACACCAAGCAGACTAACATCCTCCAATTCACGATATAAATTTAACTAAAGAAACTTGCCGTACTGCACGTACGTTTTTAGTTACTAGCCCGATACATTTCTGTATATTCTGTGAGCGTAATTTATTTACGAGTTCTTAATCTCAACTTTTACTTCTTTCTCGGGGTGGAAAAGCACTTCCGAGGTGTTATCGACAACATACTCCTTGGTTCATTCACTGCTCGTTTCTGGTGTGCCATATTTAGCCGTTGTAATCTATGCATTTATTTTCTCGAATATATTCCTTTCTTATCTGTAGTGGTTCACGAGCGGCCGATAGCGGTGATAACACAGGCGAAAAAGGCACGTCATCGGAATATAATCGATTCCTTGTCCCGCCCCTGGCATTGCTCGCATCAAAAGGGGCGATATGTCGACCTTTCGTTTCTGTGCCTGTCCCGAAATACAATGCGTTTCCCGCAGCTGCTACCTTCGCTTCGTAATGTTGCCCGGCGCTGTGAGAATGCTTTGAGTTCATACTGGGTGTATTTATTCGCGTGGCTCTCTGCCTCTATGCAAACCTGTGGCATTACTCTTCCATTCTGCCGCCTACCATGTCGGAAGATCAAAAGCAATTCCAGCTCAGGCGGTGATGAATGCGTTTCCTCCTGAATTTGTTCTTCTTCAATATATAGAAAACCTTTTATTGCCAGAAACTGCGCTCATCAAAATTTTTATTCAGGATTTATGCAACTGTTGCCGAAGTGGAAGCCCTATAGAGGCAGTACAGCAGCTCGCCTGGTAGAAGTACTCGCTCAACGGATGCAGAACGGTAAGGTGCCAATTGAAGCTAAACATTACAATTATACGCAGCCCAGCGGGAAACAAGAATAAATGTGTGCTTTTCCTTGAACTGGCAAAATATTAGTCTTCCGTTCTTGGCGAGAGCAACCTTGCCTAGTGCAATTTACTGTGTGAAGTATTCCACGTCATAATTAGTACAGGTGTCCGAAATGTTATTCATCTCTATATTTTATTCTGCGCCACCGAGACGGATAACATTTTGGTGACTGACAGATGCCATAATGCTCCACATCATAACAGTGCATATTCAAGGGAATATTGCCTTAGGCTAGTGCACTGACTCACAAGCGGCTTGTCGTTTATACCTGAATGGAACACTCCCTATACAAGCCATTCGAATCCTGGGTCGCACACTACAATGGACCCATGGTATCGTCTGGTGCCCCGGGCACGAAGGCCTGCGGGGCAACGAAGAGGCGGACTGCGCAGCTAGAGGTCTCACTAGCCGAGCGGCAGACCACACCGTTCTTCAGCCCCCGACAGACCGACGAGCGACCCACGAGTTATTAACGACAGGTCAACAAATACTACAGGACCAACGGCTCGGAAGAACGCAATACGCTCCCCCACACAAAGCTCTCAATAAACTCCAGGCAAGGGAGTGGCGCCGCCTGCAAACTAACACATACCCACACTTGTCTCGTCTACACGCAATCTACCCAGACAGTTATACGTCCCGAACATGTCCCTGGTGTAGCAACCACACAGCGACACTCGCGCACATAACACACGAATGCACCGACCGTCCGGGTGACGCAATTTCGCCACGAGTCACAACACACACACTCACTACGTGGTCTTGGGAGGCGAGACTCTCCGAACTGGACCTGGGAAGCCAACTGGCGACCCTCGACCAGGCCCGGCGAGCCGCGATCGCCAGTGGAGCCCTGTCAGAGGGAACCACCCAGGAATAAACCGCGCAACGGTTTCTGCAATAATAAAGTTTCTCCTCCTCCTCCTCTGGCATAACGCAGCACGGACATTGTGAACATGTGAACTCGCAAGAAATAAATGAATTCTGTGGTATGGCGTGCCAAAACTACGATATGATCATGAGGTAAGCCGTAGTGAACGAGTCCGGGATAATTTTGACTGCACTGGTGTTCCTTAATGTACGCCCAATGCACGCTATACGGGTGTTTTTTGCAATTAATCTTCATCGAATTACTGCTGCCGCAGCCGGGATTTGATCCCGAGCCCTCGGACCTCAGCAGCGCAACGCCAAAGCCACTACGCCACTGTGGTGAGTGAGTAGCTGGCTGCACCCAAATGCTAAATATATATTTTTCTTAACTACTTTACCCTAATACATGCACAATAAGGGGGTGTGCGAATATGGCAAATTTTGAATACCAATTAATATAGTTTTGCTATTTGATTCGAGAAAACCAATTTTGGAAGTATGGAAACTATCGAATATTTGTTTGCGTTCGAATATGAGGGATGACAATACTTACCGGAGTCTCGAGCTGCGCATACCGATGCAAGCGGGTACTGTTTCAAAAGATTCTGCAGCAGAAAAGGCCATTTGAGAGCGGCGAAGGCACCGGTTCGTAGCCAAGTGGATATATGGCTGCGAACTTTTACGCAATAAGTTTCTGTCGTTCAGTCAGAATGCTGCGCTGTCTGGCCGTCGGTATAGGAACCTACTTGCCTCGACATTGGTAAAGCTGTTCACTGCTTGAACAGTCTCAACATGCTCGCACCGCTTTAGGACAACTGCAGTGCCCGCGCTGTCACACTTTTCGCCTTCAGCGATCGCAAAAAACTGCACACGCACATCGTGACGTGCTTATCGCTTTGTTCGTTACTGCCATTCGTACGGTGCAGCAGGCACATTTCAAAGCGATCGTTCCTCATCTTCCGTACTTCTCGATGGACAGGATCTCAAGCTGGAGACAGCGTGCGCTTACCAAATCGTGTGAGTAAGCCGGCAATTTTACGAAACGAACTTCGCGCAAATTTTAGATTTCACTTTGTTTATAAATAAGAAAACGTTCAATATTCCATTGAATATTTGGAGCTCGCTCTTTCTGAATGTTTGTATTCGATTCAATGCGAAAGTTTTTCTCTTCGGGCGCACCTAATACGCACATGTACAAGGACACTTTTTTATTTTCTTTATCAGGCGGTCAAGCATAAAAAAGGCGCCTCTAGAGAGAGACAGAGATGAATACAAGGAAGGCAGGGATGTTAACCAGTCAGGAGTCTGGTTAAGCAGCCTACGCTGGGGGAAGGGACAAGTCAAAGATAGAAAAGGGAGAGAAGGGAGAGACATAGAAGGTATAGAGACTAGAGATCGCATAAAACAATCCCGCTCTCAGCAAACAACTAACCAAAGGTCATACACAAGGGAATAATGATATACGATTGGTGCGCTCAACCATCGAGAGTATAGTACATGTGGTATATCAGCGCTTTTGTCGATTCTGCCGCACTAAGGCGTTACTACGTTGTGGAAGAGCGAGGGCACGAATGAAGGCTAATTCTGATTGTGCTTGATCGATAACGTGCTCTTCAAAGCCGCGTCAGGACGAATCATCAAGGCTTCTTACCATACGTCTGTGCAGCGCCCCGTTATGACGGTTTCTCAGGGAGCGCACTGGGGCGCGCTTTGACGCTCCCCTGCAGGCCTGCGCCGAGGACGACGCGTGTTGCATTTGTCATGGTGAAGGAACGAGATGATTATACTTCGCGAAAGCTGATCGTGACACCTCTTACGCCACTCATCTTCTAACACCTTGCGTTGGCGATGCATCCCCTGGTATGCGCAGGGCTTTCTGGATTCTTTGCGGGTGAAAGCAAAGAGATGTGCCATACAAACAGACGCGCTTAGTTCTTTTTTTTTCTGGTTTTCCTTGTTCGGCTTTAAGGAAATATCCAAGGATAAAGAGATAGAGAGAGGAAGGATAGGCATTTTCTTGAAGACTCCCAAATGGGAAAGACGTCTGCTATAACTATCTAATATGTCCGTCTACACTGGTTGCTGTCTACGCGTGTTTTCTTTATTGTGCACGTGTCACGCACGCGGCTTTTGATACTTCTCTCGCGGTTGTTGCGACACTGTGCGCAGGCTAATTTGTTAGATCGAATGGTGACGCTGTTCACGAGGCTTCCCAAGTAGCGCTGTGTTCGTCAGACTGTTTATCTTCTGGTGTGCCCTGAGTATGCGCGCGAAAGACTGACAATGGCAGATACCTTGAGACATTTACACAATGGACCACTGTCGGAGGACCTCTTGCTAGGCGCATGGCCACAAAGTTGGCAGACGACAGAGACAATGCGTGCTCTTTCACCTTTCCTAGGTGACACGGGCCTGGACTCACGCCTGTGATACCAGTTGTGTAATGTGTCCTTCACCTCGTTCCTCCCATTATCGTCTGCCATTGTGACCCTTTTTCTTCCCCTCTTCCTCTTCCCTTACGTAGAGTAGTAGGCCAGATGCTCCATTATAGGGCCGACCTATCTACATTTTCCAGTCAATAAAATACTTCTTCTTCTTTCTGGAGCCATATAATGAGACGTGCTTGGGCAAATGATGCGAAACTGGTGCGGCTGCGCCGCTGGTCAATATGTTGTTTTCATTTCAAGCTTTACTCTGCTCAAGAAAGAAAGAGATGCGCGGAAGGTGGCACTAAGCGACGAGAGTAATTGGCTATGAGCGTGGCGTTCGGAGCGCTAATCAGTTTTGGCGAATGCCTTTCGCTTAACCTATCGACGGAATTGAGTCTGTCATCAACGAAGAGTAGACCATGTTTTACGCTGAGTGCTTGTGTGGCAACAAATATTGTTCAGCTTCTTTCGTATTTTTTTATGTCAGCTGGTGAACATTTTCTCGAAACGATCCTACTTGAGAGCACCAAATTTGACGTCGTCGCTTGTCACGATTGCAGGCCACAGGATCCAACTTTTGCGGCTAAAGATGAAAAAAAGAAAACACAGAGAGTTGCAAACATGGTGTTCTTGAGATTAAGCATAAATAAACTTTCAAACACTGAGTCTCACGCCTCGCCTGTTAGATCCGCGGACGTGTGCGCCGGAACGTCTGATTTCAGCGAGTGTTAAAGCTCGTATAAACTGACGGGGCAGCAAATCCGTATAGAATTCTTCGATAGCTGCACGCTATGCTTCCGCCACTTGGCGTAAAAGCAAGCGCACCACCCTATAGTTTGCTGTTAGCTCTGAACGAGGATAGTAGAAGAGAGAGAGATGAATGAAGACTGAATGAACACGAAGTTTTGGCTGAGTAACTAAGCAACTCTCACTCTTCCCTGTAATGGACAAACGCATATCGCTAACGCGGATTACTTTGCGAAGGCATGCGGCATAGCTTTTGGGCAGGCACTACCAAGAAAAATACTCCATTAAGGTGCGTTGGCGTCTTTGTCTCTAAAGAAAGCCTCTACGTTTTTCTGTTCACATGGTGGGCTCTCTGGCGCGTAAATTCAGCTAACCAAAGCCTAAGCTTTAGCCAAGCGCTTTGATTAACTAGGCATGCTGACAGGCGGACGCTTGCGACATGACAAATCAGTTATGCAGAAGCCCGCGAGGCGAAAGAAGGTTTGTGCAAGAGACAATTGTCATGCACCAAGCTGTAGCATGAATCTATACGATGGAACCCGTGCGAGTCTGTCAGAAAGAAAGCTTCACAGTTGAATAAACATTCCTTCAGGTCCCGCGAGACTTAACCCGAGACTAGCGGCCTTGCGGGGCGGTCGCTGTACCTTCTTTGTTAACTAGGAGGCTACCAGACTGCAGCGCCAGAGCGAGTTCATTGACAAACTCGAAGTGCAGAGACACTTACTATTTTCCCAGGACTATTTTTCAACTTTGTAGTGCGTTAGCATAGGTGTTTCAAAGTAGAAAAAAAGTATGCGTGTGGTGTGAAGTGTGGCAAGCCGGTCATGTGATATATATATATATATATATATATATATATATATATATATATATATATATATATATATATATATATATATATGTGTGTGTGTGTGTGTGTGTGTGTGTGTGTGTGTGTATGTGTGTGTGTGTGTGTATCTATGCATACCATTAGTTGCACTTCGCTCCTGGGAGAGTCAGGCCGCGTGTCGAGAAATTTCCTGAAGAACAATGCTTTGAAATGCGGTGAACTCGGTTTAAATCATGAATCCAGGACCTCAAACAAGTTCGACATAGTGGCAATGCATTTCTCTCTATTTACCGCTAAATCATCATGAATTTCTTTCTTCTTTGGTTGAAGTGATTAGAGAAGCCGAATGGACTCCTAGGGAGGGCTCATCGAACACAGACCTCCATTCAAACAAGCGGAGGTACACTTGCTTTGTTCTTCTTCTCGGATCACACGTCACAAGAGCGAATAACTCCACAACCGAAATGCACTGGAACCGCTCAATACAATAGAAGCGTTGACTCAACTCTCACTTCGTGCATATAATTGATATAATTGTCGCAAACAACACGGAGCCTGTAATATTGACTGTCATATGGTGCCTTTGAAGTCCCTTATATAGCTTTAATGAAGGGAGATTGGGATAAAAAGAAGACTGTAGAAATGGTTCTTATTTTGTGTACTTAGGTGAAAATTGAGTGACTAAATATGCAAGGACATAGAAATTGCCTTCCGCGCTTAGAATACGACGCTGTTTCCAGTGCACTAAGTCGCCAATCAGTGCGGTACTTTGTAGCAGCATTAGTGTGCTTTAGTGCGCCGTCACACGCTGTCGCAACAGTCACAATCAGCTTAATAGCAAGGGTGCACCGCTGATGAACGTGAAATCGGCAGTACGATTTCCTGTCACGGCGACCTCATTCTAACGAATCAAAAATAAATATAACTAAGTAAAGAAGCTCGTTTGCTGAAAATTAGGTGGCTGTGAATAATTCTCGTCTTGCAAGGTTTCGTTCAGAGAGAGATTCGTGCACCTTACGGTGTCTCTTAACCCAACCCTCAATTTAGGGGCGTACGTAAAATGCAATAAATCACTATTAAAATGCCTGCGAAATCGGGCATACTTCACGAGAACACTACACATACACCACATTTGACCAGACTGCGTGAACGATGTGCTCCGTACTGCGTTTCCGAAGTCTAGTGGAACAGGAAGTAGTTGGGTAAAAAGAAATGGAGAAGTGAGAAGGGAAAATGCAGGGAAGTTAGCCAGGCTGAGCTCGGTAGGCTACCCTGCATTGGCAAAGAAGGAAAGGGGACTGAAAGATAAAAATAAAAGATTTTCACAGTAATGATGTGTGCATGGTTGAGTTCGTCACAAGCGATCACATAAACTGGCGCACTGCATAAACGCTGCTGCATTTCTGGGACCTTGCACATAGCATGTTGGGTGGAGGAACGACACCTGGTCAGCAGGTCAACGCTAGCCACATTAGCCTTTCCTTAACGACGAAAAGCGCTGCATTGGTCGATAGGACTAACAAGACGTTGAGAAACATCTAACTTGTGCAGCATTCTGCCTGCTGAGGCTTACTTGGAAGAGCTGGTGATAACCCCGAGGAAGCAACTGCATATTCAGAAAAAGTACAGGAATGAATTCGTAGCAGAATCATAGCAATGCTAGTGCCTGAAGTACAGTCAAGATGCATGGATTCCACTCGCGGGATGTGTTTGATTCAGGCTTCACGAAAGAGTGAATCGCACAGATGAAATGCTTTGGCAAAAACTAACAAAGATTCAAGTACACGGGTTCGACTCAATTTTAGAGGTAGCAGTACTGGCACATAAAAAGCCTATGGTTTCGTCGCATGCAGTTGCTAGCTATCTCTGGCAAGAGAACGTAGGCGATGTATGATCTTTCTCGACAGAAACAAAATGCACACACAGAGACACACACACGAAGGGCGTTCCATTTCTAGACGTTCACAGAGGCCGGTAGATCACAAGAAGCGCCGTAGTGCTTGCATGGCCTTCTTCTGTGACGTTAGGTCCTGTCGATTGTGTAGAAGTCCTTCTTCCGATAGTGCTCGTTTGTCCAGCTGGTTGAGTTCGTGGCAAAGAGATTTCCTCTGTGGACTGTACTGCGGGCAGTCGCACAAAATATAGCCAATCTATTCTTCATGGCTGCAGTGGTCACAGGTTGCGGTGCCGGCCATCCTATTGCGGAACGAATAGGCTTTAGTAAAAGCAGCGCCCAACCACATTCGCATGACGACGTTCAACGAACTTACACAGTTTCACCGCCTGGCTCGAAGGACTTTCCCACCCCCGCACCCGGGGCTGAGCCGAGCGGAGGCGCTGTTGTTCAGACAATTGCAAACTGGTTCCTTACCCACCCCAGCGTTAATGACTCATCTATACCCGAAATTATATGTGAGGGATGTGTGCCGCGTGTGCCAGCGGGAGAGCGCCACCCTGACGCACATCCTATGGGATTGCACCAAGTTCCCCGATGAAGCTTCGACAAGTACAACGATTCCGCCGCGACTCGCGGCTGCGGCGGAATGCTACGTCCACGAAAGCCAAACATGGACCGTCCAGCAAGTCTCGGCGGCTGTTGAAAGACAAAGGCCGAGCGAAACCGACGGAACGTTGCCCCTCAGGGCGACCGACCGCGGGAGTAACACGCGCTGGAGTTGAGTAGAGACCACCCGCTGAGAAGACGTCAGGGCGCGCGTCACGGCGCCATTTAGTCATGGTGTCGTTCTGCAGGCGACTACATGAAGTTGTTTCTCTCTCTCTCTCACGCCCAACAACAGCCGATACAAAAACGTGGCGTCTCCACGGCGAAGCTTTGATGGAACTAGAAGGCTTAATGTTGGATCAAGGGAGTATATACCGGAATTCCTGAAATGTGGCTCATTACAATGCGACGGGGTGCACTTGCGAGCAAGCAGCCGGAGCTTCCGTGCGGGGTCAGTTCTAGAAAGTGGTATTGGTATGTGGTGGTCCTCAGTATGGGCTGAACGGGCTGCATGATCGGCACGTTCATTGCCGATAATCCTGCAGGGACTTGGGAGTCATTGAAAAGTTATTTCATGGCCTGCATCACTTACATAGTGCATCGCCTCTGTAATCTGAAATACAAGCTGTTCGTGCGGTCCGTGTCGTAAAGAGACAATAGAGACTGCAGTGCCGCCTTTAAAACGCAAAAGATCGGCCACTTATGTGGCGGTTCATGACCGATGTAATGAAAGGCGGCAAGGAGCGCTGCGAGCTCCGCTGCCGTCGATGATGTCGCGTGAGTCGTCCTAAATTTAGTGGTTGTAGCTTTCACTGGGATCACGATTGTCGCAGCGAAGCTGTTTGCCAGGACATATCCGTCAGTTTAGATATGCGTAGAGTCACGGTAGTTCTCGTATAAAAGTAGTAATGTGAGCTGTATTTTTTATCCATTTCCTCTCCATCCTCTTTCTAACCCCTGTCTCCCAACCCCAGTGTAGGATAGCAAACCTGAGACTAATATCTGGTTAACCTTCCTGCCTTTCCGCTTCATCTCTCTCTCTCTCTTTCTAGACAGAATACTGTTGGTAAGAGGTGATTTACAAATAAATCTAAGACTTTTATACCCCTTGTGTCGCAGTGGCGCATGCCTATTCTGGTGAATTGGCCAAGAATGGCCACGTGCGCAGCGCGCATGCCTATTGTCCCAATTAAGAATACACTAGTTCAGATCTTTCAAATACCATATTGAAATTTCCTGCACGCTTCCATTATGAGCTCCGTTTGTATTATAGACACCTAAAAGCGAGAAAATAACGACATGAATGTTTTATTTATGGTTTTATTGCGCATAAAACAGGCCTGTATAACTTGTCCACATGGCGAGACACTTGTGTGCTTATACTAACAGGATATTTAGGCGAAAACCTTAAGTGACTCATGTCTCGATGGTCACGAAGACGCGGCGAGATGCAGAGAAAGTAATGTAAGCTATCCTAGCGCAGACACACACTCGTGCCACTTCTCACGAGTTCGTAGTCGTCTTCTTCCGCAGCTGGCTCCGAAGCCGCGCATCGTGCCAAAAAAAAAAAGAAGACAAAGTTAATTAAGATGGAGTTAATTCGCGCCGTCGAACCCACATCTTCGGTGGGGGTCGAACCTACAACTTTTGGTGTTAAGGCAAAGTTAACAAAAGCACAATGAATTAATATATTGTTAATTAAAGCACTCGAACCTACGACCTTTGGTGGGAGACACACCTACGACCTTCGGCGTTAATTAGGCTAATTAAGGCAAAGTTAATTAGGACAGCGTCAATTAAGGTCCTTGAACCGACGACATTTGGTGGAAGAAGACAAATACTAAGAAGAAACAATGCATTTGAATGAGAATGTCAAGTAATTTAACAAATGCCTCTCGAGCGCGCAGGCTTTCGCTTTCACCCTCTTTCGCTTATGCAGAGTGACTGTAAATTTTTTAGAACAGCCAGTCGATTTCATAACACTTCAATAAATAAAATTTACTAACGGAAGTAAACGACTGAACATTCACGCCTGCATCGTTGAAACGGGGCGCAAGTATGTCAATTACACATTAAGTTTAGCAGCACTTGAAAGTATCGTTCCAAGGATGAGAAAGTGGGTATAAATAAACATTGTGGCAGAACCCATCTAACGATGAGTGTCCACGGTAATGGACACTCATTGAATCACTGTTGAATCAATAACTATTGAATCGATAAAGGGAAGGGAGGTAGTACCACCATCGAAAATAGTTGTGTACGAGGCGTGTACGGTAGCGGGACTCCTCTATCGCGCTTCCCTGAGCTGGGCATTCGTGGCCCAGCTCTTACGCTCATCCGCAGTTATTTGACTAACAGAACTCAAGTTGTGAATTTTGGAGGTTCACTTTCACGTGCTAAACCAGTCACTAAGGGTGTCCCACAAGGCTCACTTTTAGGCCCTTTACTCTTCCTAGTGTACATTAATGATCTTCCTCACTGTTTAACCAGTACTTCATCTATTCTATATGCTGACGACACGACTATATTTACTAATAGCAAATGCATAAATACTGTAATAAAACGACTAAATTCTGACCTAAGTAACTTATCTGCGTGGTGCACAAGTAACAAACTTCAGATCAACCCTTCGAAAACTCAGTTTATGCTTTTTCATACACATAAACGCGTCATCGCTCCCGCGCCACCGCTCGTCTTACAAACTCATGTTCTCTCACCTGCACACGAAGTTGTCTTCCTTGGCGTCAAACTTGACCCCCAACTTAAATTTAACTTGCATGCTGACATGGTTTCAAAAAAAATTGCCTTTGGAATAAGAGTACTAATCCTAACGCGCTCGTATTTTCCACAAAACGTCAGAACTTCACTTTATCACACATTTGTTCACTGTCACTTACAATACTGCATCTCAGTTTGGGGAAACACATATCGCTCGCACATAATACATCTACAACATTTACAAAATCAAGCTTTGAGGATCATTAATTTCTCTAGTTACATGTCACATGCTGTACCAATTTTCAGTTCCTTAAAATACTACCATTACGTTACATACTCCAGCTCAAATTGGTTTTACTAATATACCGCACACTAAATCATGAAATAATTTTAGATGCATTTAATAACTCTGCTCTCACCAACACTAACAACAGGAGATTTTCCTCTAACAACAATTTTTTACTTCCTCGAATGAACACTAATTATGGAATGTTTACTTCCCTTTTTACGGCCATTAAATACTGGAACAATCTACCATCCCATATTAAAGCCTGCCGCACAACATTAACATTCAGGAGAGAGACGAAGAAATATTTACTAACGACACTACTGGCTACTGATTCGTTACTATAAGTATATATTGTGTACAAATCTATTTCCCAGTTTTCAATGGTTCTGTACTTACCTATTGTATCGACAGCCTTTATTTATTGGTTATTCTATATGTTCCTTTGTCTTCTTTTTTCTCCTTTCTTAGGCATTTCAAAGTTTTTGTCGCATAGTATATATAACATTTGTACTTTGCGTATTGTAAGCATATATTTATTTCTAATTATCTGTTACATTAACCCCGTGTTCTTTGACATGTGTCATTCCTATGTTCCATAACGTGTCAAACACTACATATTTATTTATTCATACGCTGTATCGTTTTCATTTGCTTGTTTTGAACTTCAATTATTGTAAGCAACCTTTTGTAATTGTTTATTTTTTTCATTAACTTCGCGTTTTCTGATGTCTGTCGCTGCTATGTTGCCAAAATGTATTAATTCATGCAATGTTAAATTACTAATAGGAGGTCCCCCTGACAGTTCTTGTAACTCCGGGACCTCCTTCTGTACTAATGATGAATCACGAAATAAATAAATAAAAAACCCTCGGTGCCATCTAGCGCCGCCGCCAGGAAGCCTGCGTGGAGCCTCAGAAACGCATCAATGCAAATAGTCAGGCTTAGATATCTCACCGCCCCATTTGAAACGGGATGCCAATAAATCATCATCATCAGCATGGCGCGCCAAACATAGATGAAAATCCCCGGAAAGTGTGTTAAGTACCCTAACAATGCTAAGGCATTTAAAGGTAAGCGTCTTACAGAGTGGTGGACACCTCAACCACAGTTATTAAGGCGAAATCCTTATATGTCTCATTATTCAGCTGACTTAGTGCGAAAATGCGTCGGCGACACGAAAGTAAAAAAAGTCTGGAATCCTCGACCTTTCGTGGAAGTCGAACCCACGACCTTTGCTGTTAAGGCTACGGGCCCTCGATCTTTGTTGGGAGTCGAAGTAACGACATTTAATTTAGTGTTAATGAAGGCCAAGGCACTTAAGAAAGGGTTAAGGCACTCTAACCGACGAACTTTGGCAGGAGTCGAACCCATGGCCTTTGGTGTTCATTCGGGCGAAGCTAATTAAGGCAGTTAATTAAGATCGAAATAATTATGTCACTCGAACCCACGACCTTGGGTGGGAGTCAAGCCAATGGCCTTTATTGGTAATTAAGGGAGGTTAATTACGCCGCATGTAATTAATATATAGCTAATTAAGTCACTCGAACCCGCGATCTTGGGTGAAAGTTGAACCCTCGACCTTTAGAATTAAGAGGGATGACTAAGTGAAGAACACAACGCGAATTAAGGAGGTTGACTAAGCCAATTGAGAGAAGGAGTAAGCGAATCAAGGGTCGGAGTGAGACAACTAAGAGGGATGACTAAGCGAAGTAGACTAAGCGAATTTAGGGGCGACGTGTACGTCATGTGTCCGTCTTTAATGCCTCAGCACTTCGCCTTTCGGCTTAAAATCGTCTTAAGGATAACGCAAAGGACCCTGCGAATTTTTTTTTAATTCTTAGTGTAGGGATAAATTTGAAAGAGTAACTTTCAGGTGATGGTGGCATCAAACACCGCCGGCGCGTGGGATCTCTCCCTTCGCGGCCATGCACGCAGAAAGAATCGCGCACGGACGCCGAGGAAAAGTTCCATGGGCTGCGAGAATGCTTCTTTCCCAGAAAAATGCTCCGAGGGTGCAAAAAAGATACACGCCGCACGTTGCTCTCTTGTTGACTCGAACCCTGCCTTGTTAGAATAGTGTTGACTGTTCTGGAAGGTCGCACTCGTCTGCTGGTGTTTGTTATCTTCTTTCTTTTCCTGTATCACTTTTTAACGCACTGACCCTTACATACCCTTATACCGTGCATGTGTACGAAAGCGACGAATGCATGAGCTCAAATTTTGAGTTTGGGCTCAAAAACAAAATCTGCGTCTTTTTATTCCTTCTGTCTTTCTCGGTTCGTCAGCGCTGACGAACCTAGTGCTATGGAATGGCTTATACATCGGAAGAGGAAAGAACTCGAACCCAAATGTGGTGCGTGCAGAACCTGAGCTCAGATTAGGTTTAATCGAATCGGCTCCGCCGTGCCATCGAGAGAGAGAGAGAGAGACAAAGGGAGAGGAAAGTAAGGGAGGTTAGCCATTGTAAGTACTGGCTGGCTATCCTATGCTGAGAAAAGGGGTAAAGGGAATAAAAGACCAAATAATTAAGAAGAAACAGAAAAATTCGCATGTCCTTAAAAACTTCACCAAAGCCCTTAAGGCCTTGAGGGCCGAAACCCGTCTGGACCAGTGTCCTAAAACTTTTTATTCTGTGAAGGGGTGATTGTGCAGCTTTTCTAGCACGGTCACGAGCACTTTTCTTGTCACATTGTAACGGGGACAGTCACAAAGGAGGTGCTGAATCGTCTCCTCGCAGCCGCTGGTGTCGCAAGTAGGGCTATCGGCCATTCTAATGCGGAATGAATAGGAGTTCGAGAATGCCACGCGGAGCCACAGGCGACACAGAAGTGTTGCTTCCGCGCGCCGTAACCGTGGTGAAAGACGGAGTTGCAGACGTGGATCCAATCTGTGGAGATGTGCGTTCGTGAATTCACTGGTGTTCCACAGATTCTGCGTAAGCTCGCGGGCGAGGAAGCGAAAACTTGTGGCTGCATCTGTTCTTGGCAGTGGTATTGGTATAATACGGGCACCATCGTGGGCCGATCGGGCAGCATCATCCACACTGTGATTTCCGGAAATTCCGCAGTGACCCGGTATCCACTGGTACCTGATGATATGCCCCTTGTCAATTGCGTGATGGTGGATCAGTCGGATGTCTGCAACTAATTGCACATTGGGTCCGTGGTTGAAAGGGGACAGAAGACACTGGAGAGCTGCCTTCGAGTCACAAAATATGGACCATGATTGTGATTATCTGTAACCAATAAACTCCCGAGCAGCACGGCTAGCTGCCGGTTCTGCAGCCGTCGACGATGTTGAACTTGACGTCTTGAATTTGATGGTGACAGATTTTGCGGGAATTACCACTGCTCCAACTGAACCTTTGGAGGAGACATAACTGTCCGTGTACTGCGTTCTCTCTGCTTCTCATGCAAGAATGAAAGAACGGTTTGTTTGAGCGCGAAAGACGACATATCCGTTTTCTTTTTGATGCTGGGAATGACAAGAAGGGCCTGGAGTGGATGCAGGCACCACAGTGGTAGGGATGGTCGTGCGGCAGGCGTGAAGCTTGACGGTGAAGTTCCATGGTTTTGAATTGAATTGAATTATGGGGTTTTACGTGCCAAAACAACTTTCTGATTATGAGGCACGCCGTAGTGGAGGACTCCGGAAATTTCGACCACCTGGGGTTCTTTAACGTGCACCTAAATCTAAGTACGCGGGTGTTTTCGCATTTCGCCCCCATCGAAATGCGGCCGCCGTGGCCGGGATTCGATCCCGCGACCTCGTGCTCAGCAGCCTAACACCATAGCCACTGAGCAACCACGGCGGGTGAGTTCCATGGTTGGCGGCAATAATCCTGCTAAACGCTGAACGAGGTCGAGTAGCAGGAAGGGAGGCGAGGCGATGCGATAGAATTCGGGTGAAGTGCCTGATGTGCATCGACTTGATTCGGCTAAAGCGTCGTCTTGATTATACATTGTGCTCATCAACAATGCCAAGGGGAGCATACGTTACAGCAACACAATAGAATACTTGTTGTTTTACCATGCTTGCGAGTTGTAACTCGTGAAGCTCTTTAATGACACGCCTTAACTTTTCAATGATCAGTGAAACAAGCAATAAACAAAAGTGCCAACGGAATAAAAGAGACGGAACAAAGAGAAAAAGAGAATATGAAATAATTAAGGCAAGGAGGTTTACAAGACAATTGCTTGATTTGCTACCCTACACAAGGGAAGAATTGAAGACGTATATATGTATATATTCACATTATAATTCAGAGATCAGTGCATGTGTGTGCTTGTGACTTTGTCATTTAGTGACCGGTGTCGTTCTTCACCACCTGTTAATGTTGGGATGCTGGGTCATACCGAAATCTTAGCCTATGAAGGATCATACAGAGAAAGAGATAAGAGGATATAATTACTTTTTTTTTCTCAAGCTCATGTTTTCCTGCATGACGGATGTGAAATCATTGCTGCTCACTAAAATATACCACCTGGCACAATATTGAAACGAAAAAAAAATTAAATTATGGGGTTTAACGTGCCAAAACCACTTTCTGGTTATGAGGCACGCCGTAGTGGAGGACTCCGGAAATTCCGACCACCTGGGGTTCTTTAACGTGCACCTAAACCTAAGTACACGGGTGTTTTCGCCGCCATCGTAATGCGGCCGCCGCGGCCGGTATTCGATCCCGCGACCTTGTACTCAGCAGCCCAACAACATAGCCACTGAGCAACCACGGCGGGTATTGAAACAAAGGCTTAATGCTGTAGAACTACCGTCTAAATATGAGTAAAGGTTTCACATTTCCTCATCACGACACAATTTCGGCGGCACTAGACGAAGTTCCGTATGGCTGCGTAGCGCTTTGTTTCATGGTGATTTGGTTTCCGGTGGTCGGAGCCGCCATCTAGAGTTGTTTATCAAAACGATACCCCAGCCAGGGTTATGTTTAAGCTGTATACAGCCTGCAGGTCGGCAAAATGCAGTTATACGAATTACTTCAAATCGCCTGCGGGATGCCGTTGCCGACCGAGTGCGTCAGCGAATGCATGAACGTTCACTCATTTGTGACGTGCGAGCTATCCAGAGAACTTATATTCGCTCCAAAAATAGCAGTCTTGCGAAATAATTCGGTGTGGTTTGGGCGGTATACTCAAGCTGCAGAAAACGCCGTTTATAATTGAATTCACGTCCCACTCACATGAGCCCTCCTCCTCCCTCCTTCTCCTCAATTCCGCACTGTTCAGAACGTTGCAACTGCGCGTACTCTTGCCTTTTTTTGTTGTCTGTAACCTGCACGCACAGTATGCCCCGAGATATATTTTTAGCATATACGATTACTGCTTTTGGGCCGTTGTGTATTGTTTTATTATCGTTTTTGTTCTGTTCTGAGATACTTGCTACTTTTGCGGTTTAGTATTCTAAGTTCCTGGACGCGTTATAAATTTGGGCAAAGAATAGCTCCACTCTATCATTAGACGGTTTGTACCGCTCAAAGTTTACAAATTGTACTTCTACGAAGCTCCCCGTGCTTTAATAATGGTGGGGAATGAGAAAGAAACAGAACGCGTAGCGCATACGGGATGTCTTGGGGTAAGGGCTATTCTTCCTACTTTTTCATACAAATGTAATGCTAAGGTGTTCAAAATAAAAAGAGTTGTTCTTGTCATGTGGTGTGTTTCGTGTTGCAGCATCTTGTGCTAAGGAAACTTAGTCGGAACGGTGTCTTTCAGCAGTAGTAACGGCAGTTGCGTTTCGCTAAGAACTATATAAACGGAATCTGAACTGCTAACCAATCTGAAATAGGTATTGACATCACCAGGTGCATATGAAAGAGGCTGCAGAAGACACACTCTCTCATTTGCGAATAGCGCCTCGTCGGAAGACCCTGACAGCTGTGACACCATTCCAAGAAACCATCATTGTCCAAAGAACTTTTGGACTTGAGTGAGAAACCACAACGGGGCCATAAAACAGGTAACACACGAGCCCTCTATCCGCAGACTTTAAGTGAGATTGCTCATCGAAAAAGAAGTAGAAAAAGCAGAAAAAGAAAAGCTCAGTGAAAAAAAAAAGCAGGACACATTCCTCATGTCTGTCCATGCAAATGAAGCTTTCTTAGTTTTGGAGAACGGTGCATTGGAACACAGCACATGAAACGCACAATAGGCAAGCGTGTGTAGGTCTCGTCATTTGCAGATTAGGATGTGTTCATGGTTCCGGGCCGTTTCTTTTCTTCAAGTTCTATGTGCTATTTGTGATATGTTCAAATAACAGGACCTCAGCCACTATTTATCCTAACATTGTTTAGTAGCGTGGCCTGCAGCGGACCGACCCTATTGTGCGCGACCTGCGCTGTCTGTGTTCTGCTTTATTCTGTGAGATTTGTCATCCTTATCTCTTCTTCCCTTTCCCCCCTCCCCAAGTGTAGGGTAGCCAGTCGGACACGACCTTGGTTTACCTCTCTGCCTTTTCCTCTTCGCTTCGCTCTCTCTTACCTTGCTCTTTCTTATGGCTTTCCTTCCCTACTTCATATTTTCTATTTCTAGGATTCTGTCTCCCCCGTTCTGAAGAGTGTACCGTCGTTGTGCCCCTTCCGGTAGCAGTCGCCAGCCTGCTCCTCGCATTACCTTTCCCGTCAGGTGTATATAAGTTGTCATATCAAATAATAGCAATAATAGTTTTCTTGAGAACCTGTCATTAGGGAAGACTATCTTCTAGACCTTGGGACGTGTAGCGAGCGGCGGAAGCACAGGACAAGAGGATCGAGCTATATATGCACCTGGCATCCCATAAGCCAACGCGCGCGCGTCGCCATCTCGGAATGCTACCGCATTGTGCTCGATCTGGGGATGTATCCTCGGGCGATCACTTTCGGTGATGCTATCGTCTTCGCCTGACGAAGTGCTAAACCAGTCAAATAGCTCATGCTGTTTTGTTCAACTAGCCAATGAGCGTGTACTGACAGTGATATCGCTGGAGAGCCCGGGCAGAGCCCCATAAAACAGCAGCGCCAGTCGTCTCTGGCCAGCTTGAATTTGTGCGCGCGTCTTTTATGCTAGGGATGCCACAAAATGAAGGAGAGACGAATGGTCACGCATGATCATTACCCCTGGCCTCACGTGCCGAGACAGGGTCGTCTAACAGACTTCATGATTAGTTGACATGATGTCCCTGCGGATGAGGGCGGCGTAGTCTTCGATCGTTAATGCGCTCGAATGTTTCCCGACTGATGACAGGTCCCGTCCGCACGTCCGAATGTTTTATAGCGTCACGTATATTCCGACACTCTTACTTTTTCCTTGTTGCCAGTATATGCGTGTTTACTCGACCCTTCATCAACGCGAGCTGTCTAGACAAACGAATCATTTCAGTTTTTTCACCACCTTCTACAGCGTCTGCCGAGAGTTCCATTTAGCGGTTGTCCTCAGTCTTTGCGTGTATTTATTATATTGTGTTTCCCGTAATCGTACCCAACCTGATTGCGCTCATTTCGAACTGTTAAGAGTTAGCAAGGGCAAAGCTCACGGTATCACAATTTGGACACTTCACCAAAACGAGTTTTTTATTGCCATATCAACTACATGGACACTAAAGCGCATTTTCGCCGCCGTTGTTGACGTCGCCGTCGTCGTGACGTTTCGTATAAAGTCCAACTGCTATATAAGATCCTGACCGCGTGCAGTATGCTGTGAGTGCGAGAGAAAGCGTGCGAGGTTTAGCCCAATAGGATAGTGGCTCGGCCTCGCGTACGCGCGGAAATAAGGTTGCGAGGAAACGCGCCGTCTTCCATCGCGCTCAAGGCAGCAGGGAGGGGGGGAGGGGCGCCCCAGTTCGGCAGCGGCAGCGTATAGCGCGGCTGCGCGGTCCCTATCTTGAAAGCGATCTGCCACTCTTCCTCACGCCAGTATTTTGACATCAAAGGTCGGCGGTTATCGAGTAAGATGCGATAATGTTCGCCTGCGCGCGCGTTACACTGTATGCTTGTTAATTTAGTTAGCAAATGTTTGTAAGCTTATGCGGCCAATGAAACTACTATCCTTACTTCGAATAGCTCTCTAATAATTTTCTTTTACAATCAATGCTTGGACTTTCCAGGGAAACTGGCACATTCTTTTTTTTTCAGAACAGCGGCGCGTCTGTTCTGGAGAAACTATGCTCTTTCGTTAATTGAAAATAGCAACTAAGCAGCTAATTTTTTCTTCTTTGTTTCCAGTTCGCGTTTATGGCTGATGTGTGCTGGTTCAAGTTTCTGTTTATGCAATCTGATCCTGGTGTGTCGCTTGTAGAGCTCCCTGCAATAAACTAAAGGTACGTGGAATAGACTGTTCTCTAATTTAATGACATCGTTTCACTTACATTTGTTTTGGTAAATGCTGAAAGCGCGTAACAAATGTTCTTGGACATTTTTTTGGCCGCACAGGAGGTCAATATGGCAAAAATAGTTTGTGTTGGGAAAGCAAGGGTTTATCTTGCTTCTCGAAACAAAGCTGGAGATACCATGCTCAATGCGTATACTCTAGTAGTGCTAATGTGAGCAGAATTAACATTACTTGGTCTGGCTTCTAACTAATCGTGGCTATCTTATTAACCATTTCATTTGCAAAACTAACATCTTGGGTGAAACTTAAAAGGCAAGTGCGGTCTGTGTTTTGTCCCATGAGATTTGTTTTTGGGCTGACATTCTCAAAATTCCAAGAAATAACTTTGTCAAGAATGCAAGACAAAGTGTGAGCAGCCTTGTTGATACTTAGAATGGTGTGGCAATACAACCCGCATATACCGTATGTCATATAGGAAGGTGCGGTACATACATATGCCTTAATATATACCTTAATATGGGATCTGATGTGCACAATAAAAAAAATTGGCGAAAGCGTGGGCGAGATTGTCGAAGAAGCCGATCTTGACACGTGTCATAGGGTACGTGGCTCGCAGCAGGGTGGGCGCAACATTATTGCTCGTTTTATGCGACGGAGAAAACGCAATGCGTTCTTGTCAAAATGAAGAAAACAAAGTGTCGACAGTTCAGTGCTTGGAAGTAAGGCGAGGACGCCCGTTTACGTAAATGAGAATCTCACGCAAGCTAATAAGGCGCTGCTTTCAGCCGCATTAAAAAAAAAGAGAAAGCTGTAAACTGGAAATTTGTCTGGACAAAAGCGGGAAAATTTTGGCAAGAAAGGATGAAGGCTCACCTGTAATCCGTGTCGCAACGCAAGCAGATATGACTAAGATATGTGCTGATACGGCTGCGCATTCATAGTGGCATACTTTCGAGCGTAATGTTTTCTGAACATTTTGGGCCTTCGTTTCGTCAAGGCTGAGCTATAAAACATGAGATAGATTATTACACAATTGATGCTTTCAATTATAACGTCCCTCTCTCCGCCAAGCCTTCTTGCTTTCTGCATATCAATAGCAGAAGCATCAGCAACGAAGTTGACAACATTACTCACTTTCTTGGCTCTTGTACCGTATCATTTGACGGGATAATGTTCTCAGAAACTTGGATTCACGGAAAGGAAGTACCGTGTCTACCTTGGTACCATTCTGAGCATTTGTGCCGTAGCGTAAAGAAGGGAGGGGGCGTTGCTATATATTTTAAGGACACACTTACATGTGAAAAGCTTCCTCACCTATCCATCATGAATGATGATGTCGAATCTTTAGCTACACGCGTTGGCAATATACTAACAGTAGTTGTCTATAGGCCACCCGTAGGAAAAAAGAAAATTTTATTCATTTCTTTGAGACGCTGTTATGTGACAATGCTTTCAATAGGGGCACATTTGTCCGTATGGGCGACATAAATATTGACCTGAAATCTTCAGACCCATACTCTAGAGAATTTACGACCCTGTTTTCAACGTACGCCTGTCCAAATTACATAGATATATCCTCTAGAGTCACAACATACAGCGCTACGTTATTGGATGTCTGCATAACAAACCTCAGAGCAGATTATATAAAACCGGGTGTTTTTTCTTCCGATATTAGTGACCATCTGCCAGTCTGTTTACTGACTATACGATTTGAAAATAAGACTGATGAGCGGGTATCTTTTCTACGAATCTTAAATGATAGTGCACGCGAGGTATTCGTTAACTTAGTCCAGGGGCATGACTGGAGCGTTATATTAGACAAGAGCGATGTCGGCATTGCATATGATATGTTTTTTCGCATGGCTTATAGCTGTTTTGACAAAGCATTTCCACTCCAGAAAGTTGTGGTGCGTAGAAATAAAATATACAGAAAGCCTTGGATAAACAAAATTCTATATCAACGTATAAAGGTTAAGAATGAATTATATCATGAATTCCTCAATTTCGGGGATCCTGAAGTATGTTGTAGATACAAGAAATTCCGAAATTCTCTGAACATTTACTTATCTAAAGATAAAAATAATTACTGCACAGCAAAATTTGAAAGCATTTACAACAACCCTAAGACGGTGTGGCAAATGCTAAATGCACTAATGGCATAAATGCTAGAGCTATTTGTGTGAATTGTGTGTGAATTCAATGAATGCCCATTTCATAAATGCAGGATGTTATGAAGAGCCTAACGCCACTGATTGTGCGACTAGTATTACAGGTATACCCGTGTTAGAACAAACAATAGTCTTGCAACCAACATCTCCGAAGCGTCCATAAGGCTGCTGAAAAGTAATGTCGCCCCTGGAATTGACGAAATTGGCTCGAAAGAATTAAAACAAATATCTCACATTGTTTCGGGGACAATTGCTCACATTAATAATCTCATGCTAACAACAGGTGTTTTCCCGCAGAAAGTTGAGATAGCACGAGTAACAGCTATATTCAAAGGAGGTGATGGAAATAATTTATCAAACTACCGACCAATACCGGTGCTCCCCATTTTGTCGAAAATCTTTAAAAATTTGATTACCCAAAGGCTGATTTTTTTTTGACAACCACAAAATCTTGTCTAGTAGCCAATATAGATTTTAAAAACACAGATCAACTGAAGAGGCATTGTGCTGTATTAAAAATAGCATACTTACAAACATTTACAGTAAGAAGTTAAAAACTACTTGAGTGAACGCTATCACATCGTGCAAATAAAAGACACCACATCATCGAAGCTAAAGTTAACACTTGGTTTATTTATAGATTTGAAAAAAGCATTTGACTCAATAAAGTACGATATCCTACTGCACAAAGTGTCTAGATACGGTGCGTGGGGAGTTGTACTAGAGCTCGTTAAAAACTACTTGAGTGACCGCTATCAAATCGTGGAAATAAAAGACACCACATCAGCAAAGCTAAAGTTAACACAAGGAGTTCCTTAGGGGTCAATATTGGGACCGTTTTTTTCTTGTTTACATTAATAACATTGCAACTAAACCCAACTCTCCTGGACTTATTATGTATGACTATGACACTAACATCTTTTTTAAGTCCACAGATCTAACAGATTTAGAAAGAAGCGCCAACACATAGCTTGCGTCCCTCGCGGCCTGGCTCCGGGAAAATAGGCTGCAGATTAACACAGCGAAAACAAAGTACGTAATATTTCGTGCACATAACAAACCACTAAGTAGGGAAATAGGTTTAACTTCTGAAGGGCAATAGATAACCAGGGTTAAGGAGCAAAAGTTTCTTGTTGTTTGGTTCCAAAAGCACCTTTAATGGAATGTACATATTAATAAGTTAGCTAGCGAACTGTCCCGATCTGTTGGATGCTTGCATAAAACTGCCCACTTAATACCTATCTGGCTGAAAGAAAATATATACACTTCATTCTTCTACTCCAGATTATCGTACGGCATATCGGCATGCGGCACCACAACAAAAACTAACTACAACAGGCTAATTATTCTACAAAAGAAGATACTGCGCATTTATGAAAACTGTTAGGTACCATGTTATGAACTAAGCACATTACCATTATATTTTAAATGCCGAATGCTTAAAGCTAACGACGTTTATGATTTTAAACTGCTACAGTACACATATAACAACGCCCTGTATATATACGAGAACATTAATGAAATTCCTTACGATATGAGACTAAAAAGGAAACGGACACTAAACACAAGGACCAATTATGGTAAACAAACAACCAGGTGCCAAGTACTAACAATCCTAAATAAGCCAGAAGATAGCATTGATTTCAATATGAATAAAAATGCCTTGAAAAATTGCATGAAGGAATTGTTACTAACACAGTGATTGAGAGAGTGATTACTGCAATGTAAAGATATTATAAATCGCCTTTTTTTCTTTTTTTTTTTGTCATTTATGCGCATACATGCATGGTCATGGTGATATGCTGCGCCTTAGTGCACTATGGTAATTTACATGTACAGCCTGCACCTTACTGCTTGCGGACAGGTAGAGGAAAGGGGAAGAGGGGGAAAATGGGAAGATTTAATATTTCACGGTCTATATTACTAAACCAACTGTAACCCAATAATATGTCAATTTCTGTTCTAAGTTTCTGTTTAAGCTCATGTACAATGTGGGAATATATGTAACGTTTTATGAGTTTGCTTACTGCTAATGAACTACCGCTAAATAATATATAATATACGCGCATGTTGCGGGTACAAGGGCCCCTGTCAGACGCTGCGCGCCTTTTGCTCTTGAACCTTTCTTGAAATTGTATTCAAGGTTAAATAACAATTAATTCATGTATACGGCAGTTTTCACTCACGGGACCCCGACGCCGGACGCCGCCATTACTTTTTCCGCGACTCGTGATCTTTAATGCAATCGCGTTAATAACATGAGAAAGTACATGAAGCGTTGGTTGAAGTGCTAATTAGCTGGTTAGAGATCTGGTGGCCTCTTCAATTGCTTATTTCAAGTTATTTCAAATGTTCAGAATATGTGGATGCAGTTTTAGAAACGATTAGGCAGGATGCTACCGTGGGAACCGGGATTGGTGGAACGTACTCATGCCAGTGCATTGCATGATCCCAGCGTTCGTGTGTGACCTACGCTTGACGTATGACAGGAATTATCCAAGATGCAATTAATCCAGCAGTTAGCGCTTTGAGGCACTGTGCCACATTCGATGTGTCATGAATTGACTGTAATTTTCCTTCCAAAATTTGAGGACTCTCAACTATTCTGTTGATGTTATTGCCGTGCGTGCAGACATCAAATAAATCAAATGGGACAGCATTCTCGATTCACACACTGCGCTTGTGTTGAACTAAATACAGATGTACTATGCTTTATTTACCATATTACGCTAGTGTTGAGTTTCAATAAAACGGTACCAACACGCATAGTGAGATCCTGTTTACTTTAAGAACGCTGAAGCGTAGATGTTTCAGGATTCAGCACTCATGAGTAAAACAATGTGTGTCAATCTAAATCCGGACGAGAAAATTGAGAGGTTCAATCGCATATGCGAGACAAGAAAAGTATGTACGTGTAAAATCATTGTAACAAGTATGTATAAGAATACAAGTCAAGTTTATGGGATATCAGAAATCGTCATTTCGTCAGGTGTCTTCTAATTGCGCATGATGAAGTTTTACGCTTCGCCTTCGAACATTTGTTCCTCGACAGCTCAGGTATGTGATATTCCATATCGTTTGTACTTTTTCCTCTTTCAGTTAAGATTACGCTAATCACAGGTACAGTGGCTCAGCGCTCGCTCCAAACTTGCGTACTGTAGATATTTCACTCCTTATGGCCGAGCGAAGTTTCGGTGGAAGCTGAACGCGTATAGGAAGCAATTTCCTGCTCACCTGTGAATTTTCCCACTAGAGGCAACCACATTCTGAGAGAGAGAGGGAAAGTTAATTGTTTTTGATCTGTCCTCTCTGCACTTTTTGCACGCTGTGCTTCTAACCTGCTCGGTATACACATCCAATGCCACTCACATTCTTGTTCAATGAGCTAGCGCGTAGAACATTAGGTACTACAGAATCGAAATATCGGCTGCTCTTGTTCTAAAACGATAACATGATTTGCTAACAAAATAACAGTTGTAAACAAGCACTGACTGATCAAAAGCGATTCAAGCACACGAAGCACACCGCGCTGTAGTTCAACGCTTGAGGAAGGACCCAGGTATAAGCACTGCCCGCATTGAAATTAGTTCTATTGCTTAAAACAACTGCAAGAATGTTATTGCACCTTCATTAATATTTACAAGGTTACTGCGTCAGACAAAAATGTTCATCTTTAAAGTGTTTAGGTATACTGTTTGCCGCCGAATTCCAGGCTGGTTATACCAGCGCGAATGCATGATTTCAAGCCTAAACTCACGTCGTTCGCAAAAGTGCCTGTGCAGATAGATACATACGCGCGCGTGCATGCTGCGGTGGCGCACACGCAGTTTCACTCGAAAAGGTTAACCTATTCCATACATTTGGAACGATCGTAAAGACGTAGCACTTGACGTCTTTTTTTTTGTTACCTTTCTGTACCAACGAATCATTTGTCTTTTCGGTCACATCTACGCGTCCTACGTGCTTCCACTTATCTCTATGGAGCGTCGCTGTGCGGCGACTGCCGCACACTCTAAATGTGCAAATTGTATCGAACGAGGCCCTCGTGCACGCTCAGGGCAGTTGTGTTGGCGAGGTGGATTGTGTAGGTGTTGCTTCCGTAGTCGCTGCTGGTGGGCGATGGGTCACCTGTCCGTGCGATCGATAGGAAACGAGCCCCGGCCAGGGTGAGGTTTAGCACGTGGTATTGCCGAAGGTTTCCATTGTCTCTTATTGAATTCTCTCTCACGTTTGCTTCTTCTCTGCTCGACGAGTAAGAAAACACACCGCTCAATGCAATTATGATGAAAGTCACAAGTGGTTCTGCCACGCCCTGTCACGTTCTCCAGTTAGAATCAACCGCCGCTGTCTCGACACCCCGTTCTGCACTGCTTATTTTTTCTTTCTTTCCTTTTTCTTTTTTGCACGCTCGTGATGAGCGTTCGTTTCCGACCGAGGGTACTTCAACAAAACATGCCCGGTCACTATGGGCGTCTTTTTCTTTCTTTCTGAGCGGATACTCATGTCGTCACGTGAGGTCGTTCACCTGGAGCAAGTCTTACGCGTTTGTTCGCCGGTGTATTTTCGTCAAACCATTCGGTGCGTGTTTTTTTTAACCATACAAAAGTTTTAATATATCCAGTGGCAAGTAGTGTTTTAATCCTTGAGGTGAATTTCTCGAAGCGGCGGATATTACAAGCGCGAAAAATCGCCGTGCATAATCAACTAATGCGAATTAACTAAATATATTTTAATTAAATACTTTAAGGTACGTATTGCAATTTAGGAGTTGTAGCAGGTGATATGCAAGGCATATCCATTTGAAACAAATTCCAAGGATCGCATCGATTTCAAGATATGCACCGTGAAACATGCGGTGAAAATGCTCTGTTTTTCTTACTTTTTTTACTAGACCGAACGTTTATGTATTGAAGCACGAATGTAACTGGAACACCCATGCATTTTGCCACACCCTTTGGGAGGGGGTATCTGGGATGTCAGCCTAGAAATAGGTTCCAGTTTGATACGCCATGCATACTTACCATCTGAAATTCGTAAATTTCAATGCGCCGTAACATGATAAATTAAGAAGTTCATTAGTAATTTCTATGTTGTTTAGCCGATTATGCATTTCAATTTGTCATGCAAATAATGTCATCCACTTTGCGCAATCCAGCTCAATGACTAGAATTAAGCTATTTGCCTCAGGCGATTTTTCAACATTTTTTGTGGTCTATTATATCGCTGTGCAAAAACGTGGACAGCGATATCAACCTTGAAGATACGTTCATGATGGCATAAAAACAAGCTAAAACCGGTGCACCAAGAAAACCTAATTGATACATTGCAAGGGGAAGAAGAGGAAGTTCGGTCAACCACAGACGCACTGCTGTCTCGCTTTCTTGGTTTTTTTTCGTTTCCTCTTCGGCGTTTTGTCAACCAAAATTTACGAAGATGTACGAATCGCCAAGATAACTCCCCTACCGGTGGCCCGGGCTGCCTTACCCTCCCGTCACTTCCATACGAGCCTGCAGAAGACCCCGATCTGGTAGCAGCGAGAGCTCCGTCATGAATACGCCAGATCTGACACCGGGCCAGGAGCAACGGACAGGCTCTGAGAGCAACCGTGAATGCAAGTGATGTAAGGGTGCAGAAATAGACGACGAGTCTACGCTTGCTGATGATTGGGATATAGCGGACATCAGTCACCTGGACGGTGAAGGCTTCAGGCTATTGCGCCAACGCGAAGAGAGGACCGTCGTAATCTCAGTGATAATTACATCTTTCACGGAAGGATGTAACCTGAAAAAAGTAAATCTAATTTCTATGTCTCCGTGCATTGAATAAATTCTTGGCGCATCGCCAGTTAGGAGTCTATATACTGTTCAGCGGCCTTGCTTTTGGATGTCCAGACAGAAGATCGTGCGAACGCCCTTCTCAGTTGCAAGTCAGTCCCAGGGATTGTAAGCTCAGCACGAGTGCCCAACTTTTACCTGCAAAACACTTGTATTATTAGACGAGTGCCGAAGTGCTACACTGACGACGACCTGTCGGTCTACCTAAAACCACAAGGGGTTTATCACGCAAGGGGAGTTACACGACGCGTCCAAATTTGAGTCCGAATGGGAGTCCAGGTAAACCAACACCGTGGTTCTCACGTTGGCTCAAAACACAGACCGGCCAGAGATCAACTTGGGCTTCTCAAGACATGAGACCATTCATTATGTTGCGACACAACCTCGATGCTTCAAGTGTCAGCGCTATGGACATCTGGCCAAGTACTGCCATGGTGAGCAGCGATGTAAGAGATGCGGAACATCGCATGATTTGAACACATGTACGCACAGCGATAAATTTGAGCAAATTGTAGTTGCGCCTGCCCAGATATAAGTGAATGGATAGCTGGGCTAGTTGGTTAATTGTATCTTGAAACTGTAAAAGCGCATAAAGGCAAGAAATGAAGAGAGCGGGCAGGACGAAGCGCTTCGTCCTGTACACTCTCTTCGTTTCTTGTCTTTGTGCGCTTTTACAGTTTCAAGGTTCAGCTAGTTATAGCAAGTGTCCTATGCGGGCAGTGGCAATAAAGTGAAAGAAAACGTTTATCTTGGGACCAAAGGCAAAGGATGAGAAGAATAAGACGAGGAAAAAGACGGAAAGTCACAGAGAGTCAGACAACATCACTGGAAGCTCAAAGAGAGATACCGAATTCCCGAGCCTGAAGCCTACGTCAGAAACCCAGGACACAGTGGTGGCATCGCACAGCGGACAGGCTGAAACAGTGAAATCATTGAACAGAGACCCCGTATACGAGAAGACTGCTGAACAACTTTAACAGCAAAGTTATGTGTCTGCACTGCGGCGACCCCATTTGCGTTGCGGGAAAGCACCACCACCACAGGAGAACTGTCAACAGGTGCTACGTGCTCCCTTCAAGGACCTGCGATCGCACATAGAGAAGATGCTGGCTAACTGCATAAAGTGCATACTAGAAGTAGTCCTGACTCTCTCGCCGGTGATCCTAAGCTCTGCCTCCTCGTAAAGCGCCTAGCAACATAGACATTGTCACGGCACAATATTCGCCGTCTCGTCCAAAAGTGCCGCTTCTTATGCAAGGAAACTGTGCGGGTCTTGCGTGTCATTTACTTGAACTGCCGCTTTTCTTACGTAACATGCCTGTGCCAATGTTGCCCCTGTCCGAGGGTGGCCTTCAACGTCCCAGGTCAATCGCTGGTTATGTCGCACGTAGAAACCAAAGTATTCCGACATTTCCGAACGGAAACACCATGCTTTATGTCAGACGTGAAGTACCGCATTTCGTACTACCAGTTGAAGACCTCTGCAGCAGTGCTTTGGAGGTCGCTGCTGCACAAGTGCGCTTGGGAAACCGACGCCTCAGCATGGCGTCTGTATATGTAAACTCGCATCACACGGTCTCGATGGGAGATATCATAAGAGGCCTCTGCAGCCGCTGCCCATCTTCGAGAATTATATGCGGGGTCTCTAACGCGCACCATACTCTCTGGGTTGACAAGGTGATTGATGTTCGTGGGAAAAATTGTCAGTGCTTTAGGTTCTACGGGACTCTATGTGGCGAATCACAGACAACGAACGTTTTTCCGACCACCCGCCTCTTACAGCGTCATCTATTTGACATTACACTCAGCGGCATTCTTGCTTCATCACCAATGCGTAAAGATAGAATGGGCAGCGACTATTTTCCTGTCTTCGTCAACATTGCTGGATTTCGAACTACCGGCCGAAGGTCCTGTTCTGTGACGGATTGGGACATGTGCAGGGATGGTCAAAGCGAATCTTCTGGTGACCTGTTTGTGGATATGCTATGCAGCAGGAGATTAGCTACTGCTGAGCTGAAGCTACCCGACCACTTCCCCGCCCCGGCCTTAAAGCTCAAAATATGTGCGCTGCCAGTAGAAGAACGGACCGAAGGCTGATGAGGACGAAAGGCGATCCACCGGTGAATACAATACATAACAGAATTAACGCAATGATTCTCCATTACGCAAGGAACCTAAGAAGAGATCAATGGGCAGCATTTTGTGCAAGCTTCTCGGTCTTCACGTCAGTACCTAGGATATGGTGGCTCTTTAATAACCTTGCTGGAAAGCATAGGCGCCGACTAAGGGGAGGCTCCGGGGCGATCCCGGCGATCCCGAAGCCTCCCTCCCATCCCCCCTCACACACACTTAGATTGTCATTACTAGAGCTTTTTCAAATACATCATTCGAGGTTTCTTTTGACTTGCCTCGAGCTTTTCACTTAAAGTTTTACTGAGGTCAATAGCTTACTACATCACTGTTGGCGCTGACGTGCAGGGCTTCTAATTCATATTTTTGCTTTATTTCTACAAATACTGACAATAAGAGGACAAGCGCATTGGAAGCACCAGCGGCGGCAGCCTCATCCGTAATTTCTCACTTCAACACTGTTTTAAATTTTTACTGTAGACACTATGCACATACACAATATATTTAAATATATGCACCGTAGAAATTTCATTATATTATTGAAAGAGAAGTAGGTAGCCAATCAACAATTATTTGTAAAGGTATGGATAGCGTATGCCTATAGAATGAATATGTTGCTGTATGTTCACCTCCCTTCAAATTGCTCTGCGTGCTTTTTTGACCCTGAAAAGAACCTATAGACTTCAGTGACCCCTTCGGCAGAGTCTTTGTCAACGGCGTGTGAAATGCAGGTGAATTATATGTGTCTCAGTATTCATTCTCTTTCCAGTAAACAATGCAAACGACTCATGAAGAAAATTGTATTTCTGATAATTCATAACATTTTTTAGGGATAGAAACATCGTCACTTGCATGCAGAGGTCATAAATGTATACATGGTGTCCCAATGAACTATCTTTCACCAAGGTTTAAGAAAGACCAATGCGTTATCCGAAGAAACTCTAGTGCACATTGTTTCCAGTACAGTGGAGTAGCCGCTAGTAATATTTCTTGTTACTGAGGATTAATTATGTCGTTGTAATTAATTATCTAACTCGAGACGTACAATCCTAATTATCAAAGTGTCAATGATGCATCTGAAGGCACTGCCAATGGACATCTAACTGCGGCAATTTCAGCGACGTGCTAATTACGTACTATTTTTTTATGACTGATAAATAAAGATCGCGAAATATTGAGAATACCACGTGACTACGCCCCCACCCGCATCATAAAGACGCGCCCTCGAATAGGCTTCCTCTGAGTTATCCAGGACGAAATAAAGGAAATAAAGAAAAACATCGTGATCGAGCTAGTGTCTTACCGGCCGCGCCCCGGCCGAAGTAACACGTTGCCTTTAGTATTAGTTGGAAACAAGCTGTAATAGCTGTTGTCTTAGCGTAGATGAAGTGCACGGATGGGTTTTTTTGCCACACGCCCTATCACCGCAAAATCGAATTTACAACGTCAGTTCAAATGTTTAGAGTTACGTTTTGTTTCGTCCCAGTCGTCATGTCTTTTTCTAGTGAGCAGGAGGAAAACATGATCATTGCCTTGGGAGCTGGAAATGGCAACGAGAGGATGGCCGCAAATATATATGTTATGGAAGTGTGACGGTAGACTACACGCATCGACAGTTATCAGAAATTATGAAAACATGAGGCAAACCAGCAGGTTCACGAAAGAGCGGCGGAGAATTACATCTTTGAGTCTTAGCTTACGCACGGATGGTCTAGCATTTATGGCCTCAAGTCCTTACGTGTGGAACGTGGCGGCCCAGGTACCAATTTCCAAGTCATCTGTTTGGAAGATCGTAATGACGGCCTTTCACCCGTACCACCTTAACCAGCACCAATGCTTGGAACATAGGGACCTGTAGAATCACCTATATTTCTCGAACGGTGTCCTCGCAAAAACTGATGCGTAAGCGGGCTCATTGAGCAACATCATGGGCACAGATGAAGTCAATTTTCGCAGAAACGCCCAGGTAAATGTGCATAATGCACACTATTGGAGTGACTCCAATCTACGCTGGGTAAAGCGCAATCGGCACCAGTAACAGTGCTCGTTCAATCTGTAGTGTGGAATTTACGCCGGGGCTGTAATCGGTCACATCTTCGATCACACACTGACTGGACAGCGTTACGTGGACGAAATCCTTGATAAGAGTGGTGGATGAGTTCCTCAGACAAGTCCCGATGTCACGTCCTCCGCTTCTGTGGTATCAGCAAGATGGGACACCCACGCACAGCAGCAGCGGAGCACGGAACTGGTTGGGTGCGACTTTTCATGAGCAATAGATTGGATGGCATGGGCCTGTAAATTTGCCGGCTATGTCACCTGACCTCTCTCCATTCTATTTCTTTCTTTGGGGTTATGTGAAAGGTCGGGCTTACATAATCAAAAGTGACGTCAGATTAGCTCAAGGCAAAGATAAGGATGCCTGCCGTAGAATTCCAGCGTCGGTCATCAAGAAAGCCTGGCTATGTCTTTTCCGGCTATGTCATACCATGATGTATGTACGGAATCGCACTGGTTTTTACCTGGTCACGGTTGCTAGCTCTCACATCCTCACAGGGCCATTTTCTCGATCCTTGCTGTTTGAGCAGCCTTTCCGCCACCGACACCAACACATGATAAGGATACACAGCCTCCCTAAGACGAGGAGACGACCGCTGGCAGATGGTTTTCATTTGGTGTAGGCGTGATAATCTAAAGTATTTATTATTTTTTCGGACCCAAAACACTGGCAGGGAAGCTGCACGTCTACACTGAACAGCAGCATGACAGCACACAGATAAATGTGCCAAGCAAAACTTTAGCAATGCATTGGCAGCGAAGTATGTGAAATTTCTACTGGGTGTCACCTCTAATACATAGATACCACAAGCCCAGTGTTCTTATGCCAAAGAAAGCTCGGACCACTTCCCTGCCGCATGGTAATATCCACTTTTATTTTATTTCGCCATAGTTAAGTAAACATGGAACAAAGGGCCGTTTCACTTCTTAATGGAGGGTGCCAATAGAAACTCGTGACAATGACTCAATGGCTTCCTACAGTGTAGACAACCCATTTCACTCCTCCTTTATTGTGGGTGTTGAAATTATATTTATTGATTAAAAAAACCCTTCGTCTCCACATGGTCTTGATATAACAAGAAGATGGCAACTACAACGGACAGGGAATATTAACTGAAAAGAACAACAAAATGATGCCACTGAACAAGCGTGTATGTGATAACAATTAGAAGGTCTTTTGATCTTTCGATGATTAAGTATCAGTCGCAAACTCTACATCACGTCCGCCACTAATTATCGCAACCACCAATAACCTCAGAATGTTTTGTGAATATCTAACAGTATTTTTGTGCATGTGCACTTTCAAACGGCCCCCACAAGGCTTGAGCATTGCAAACTCACAAAGAACTCTCGTACATCTTTCGGTGACAATGATGTATGCAAACTATTACACCGATATGTGGGCTGAGGAAGCATCTTAAGGTGCAAACTAAAGTAAAACTCCGTTTCAGAGGAGCCGCCATCCACAGCGGCTGTAGCTATGTTACAGCCGCTGTAACTATGTTGCAGCCACTTTGTCACCTAACTATAACTATGTCACCTTCTTCCCTTCCTCTCCTTCCTTTCGTTTCATCCCTTAAAACTGTTTCCTCGTGTAGGGTAGCAAACCGGACGTGCGTCTGGATGACATTCCTACCTATCCTTGTTTCTTTTCTTCCTCCTTCCCCTCCACTTCTGCGTCACAGACACAGCTTCAGCGAAAGTCGCTTCCATAAGTGCGCCATGCAGTAAGAAAATAAATAATAAAAGAATATTGGCAAATATGGCCAATCCAAACAACTTGTATGTCAAAGACAGTGAATTTATATAATGCACTTCTCACACACCTTTGAAGTCCTGGAGGTCCATTTTGCCACTGCCCGAAATCTACCAAAGGCTAGTCAAAGGTCGTTCGTTGCAGCGGTTGCAAAAGTCTTTGTGCATAGTCATTCATTCGCTTTGCGTAGGCCTTTTACCACGTTTCGCTATATGCGAATTTAATACTCCCATACTCTTCCGTATATCGAAAAGATGTTCCCGTCGCTGCGCATACTCCACCGACGTCGGCACCTGTTGTGAAATTCCCGTTAACAGCTTCTCTGTAAACGCCGTCGGAAATCGGCGATCTAAGCGTCAAGTGGACCCGGCGGCTCCGATATGGGAAAATGCTATGCGGGAGAAGTCAAGGGGGGTGTGGTAGGGGTGGGGGGATTACGTTGCTTGGGAGTATTGTTCGAGACAATGGGAGAGATTGCTTGTCTTCTTGGGGGAGGCTATAACTGGTCTCCTTGCACTTTCAGTTCATGTCTAATTTCCTCCTATCGCCGCTATTATTAAACGCTTTCGAAAATTCTTGCGGTAAAATACCGCTTCGAGGACGCTTTACAACTTCCTCTGTACAGCGAAATTTCCGTCGGAGCCTGGTGAAGTGTGCAGTAAGTACGAAGTTGCCAAATATATTCATCATCGCTGTTGAGCGCATGCGTCGTGAAAAGGGCGCAATATCCTTCTGTGCACGCGTTCGACAACCTCGTCATTGTTTTTGTTTTGTGGCCATCTTTGTCTGTTTTTGTTGCCTTCATCTGGGGACCCTTACTGTTTTAAAGCTAATTGCTTTCTTTAGCTCTTTCTATCGTTTTTCTTGGGGGCTGCTGATTGGTGGATTCCACCGACGATACAAAGGCGCCGATGCTAAGGGCGCGTGCTGTCGCGCAACATAGTGGCGGGGCCCGTTCATCGCTGAGCACCAGCTGCGCTGCTCTTTGAGACTCACGTGCGGTCCACCTATAAGGTTGCCACTGATATGCTCCTGAACGGCTCTGTTCTCTAGGTGTCTGAAGAAGGAGACAAAGAACAGTGACTGAATATTCGCACTGCAACAAATATGCGTGTTTAAAATCATCATTCCTTTAATAACGCGAATCACTTTTTGGAAGCATTGGGATATTCACTTACGTTGACAATCATCCTTCATGGTTTTCGCACATTTTCTTTTTGTTGTTGTTGTTGTTGTTGTTGTTGTTGCGCTAGCAATTACACGGACATTCGAGGCGGATTTTCACCGTCGCCGTGGCCACGTTGTTTCGCATAAAGAGCAAGGGCGATTGCGCCACGCATGACGTATGCTGTGGACGAGAGCGAAAGCGAGCGAGGGGAAGGGCGGTGTTGCGTTTCGCCTGCGACACGTGGTTTTGCCGGCGCGACGGCGGCGGGGCGCGGACATTTTGGCCCGATCGTCGTCACCGCAACACTCATCGCCAGGTGTTTCCAGGCGCGTCTGCGGCGATGCGACCGCCTAGGGATTTCGTTCCAGTCATTGTGCCCGAAACAGGCGATGCCAAAGCAGGGATCTCCTTCCAGTTATTGGGCCCGAAACAGGCGATGCCAAAGCAGGGATCTCGTTCCAGTCATTGTGCCCGAAACAGGCGATGCCAAAGCAGGGACCATCTTCTCGTTACAGTCATTGTGTCCGACCGGCAGCGCCACGACAGTGTGCTGCGCAGCGCCACGACCAGGTGCTACGAGATCGTGCGCAGCGCCACGACATGGTGCTACGGCGTCGCTACGACAGTGTGCGTCACCATTAGCCCATTGTACAATCACGTGCTCGTCTTTTGAGGGGTTCCTTCTTGCCCTCAACTGCGAGAGTATAAAAACAGCTGCCCCCGGACGCCAGGGGAGGGCTCCGATTTCTTCAGTTGAGTGAAGTGCTCTCCCGTCTCTCTACTTCGGTCAAACCTGACCGCCAACTCTTTGCGATGTTAAAATAAACAAGTTGTTTCGTTGTTACCAGTCGACTCATGCTTTGCCGGGACCTTCGGATGCTTCGAGTTGTACCCCAGGCCGCCAGGCCAACGCTACCCTTGGGGCTTGCGACCCAGGTACAACCACGGGCGTCAGCGCCGAGTTCCCAACCGATCGCTCCAGCGGTCGGATCCAAACATCTGGTTGGCAGCGGTGAGATCGCCTACGACTCCAAATATCTGGTTGCCAGCGGTGAGATCGCCTACGACTTCAAACAACTGTCTGCCAGCGGCGAGATCGCGACAACGGAGGCCAGCAGCAAAGAGATGCAGTTGACAGTATGCTGAGCAGCTCAACGACGATCCGGGAGCAGTGCAACGAGCCCTGTGTGACGACTGGTTGCCTGCAGCGGAACGACTGCGCGGAATTCCTGCCTGCGAGGTTAGGTGAGTGCGGGACTTTCTTCTTCTGAGCTTTGCCAGGCTTTTGTTAGTGTCAGAAACAGAGCTGGTAATTGTGGTTGTCGTTGCTGCCGGGTTAGTTTGCGGCAAGACAATAGTAAGCAGTAGAGAAAGCAGCATTCAGAGCAGCCATGGATTTGAAGTCGTTGCGCAAACCGAAATTGTTGGAGCTTGCAAGAGAGTTGGGTCTGGATGTCTCAGACAAACTAAGAAAACCTGAACTGCTAAAGGCTATTCTTGAGTTAGAGGCTGAGGATGACGAGCTGTCGGAATGCCTTGAGACTATTGAGGAGAGGTCAAAAAGACAGGAGCGCGAACTTAAAGAGCAAAAAGAGAAACATGAGCGCGAACTTAAAGAGCAAAAAGAGAAACAGGAGCGCGAACTTAAAGAACAGAAAGAGAAAGAAGAGCGTGAACGTAAAGCAGAGAAAGAAAAAGAAGAGCGTCAACACGCTTTGGAAATGAAGCGTCTCGAGATAGAGATGGAACGCGCTCGTAATGGAAGTCAGGCACACGGTGCAGGAGAACGCGTATTGTTCAAAATGACTGACCTGATGCGGCCGTTTAAGCTTGGAGAGGACATTGGTTTGTTCCTGGTTAACTTTGAGCGAACGTGCGAGAAGCAGGGGTTCTCTCGGGAAACGTGGCCACAGCGCTTGCTCACTTTGTTACCCGGCGAGGCGGCCGACGTAGTCGCTCGCTTGGATAGAGAGGAAGCAGAGGATTTCGACAAAGTAAAATCGAGTCTGCTAAAAAAGTACCGGCTGTCTGCGGAAGCGTTCCGTCGGAAGTTTCGGGAAAATGAGAAAGGCAGAAGTGAGTCATATACAGAGTTTGCGTATAGGCTTATGTCGAACATGCAGGAATGGCTCAAAGAAGAGAAAGCGTTTGGTGACCACGATAAAGTTCTGCAGTGCTTCGGGCTAGAACAGTTTTATAGTCGGTTACCTGAGAACGTGCGATACTGGGTCTTGGATAGGCCAGACGTGAGTACGGTGGCTAGAGCCGCTGAGCTAGCCGAGGAGTTTGTGACGCGTCGAGCTCGCGGAGCTAAGGACGGTCAAAAGGGTGAATTTGGCTCCAAGTCTGAGAGGCCAAGGTTCACGCCCATGAGATTTAAGGGGGACACGCGTAGTGAGGATGCGAGTGAAAGCAATCCGACCAAACGTAAAGAGACGGCAGCCGAAGCCGAACGCAGAAAGCGGTTCGAGATGAGGCGAGCGGGCGTTTGTTATACGTGCCAGAAGCCGGGTCACTTTTCGGCGCAGTGTCCGGAAACAACACCAAAAGTTGTGTTTTTTTCAATAGGCAGCACTGACGAGAACATGAAGCTTCTTGAGCCTTACATGCGAGACCTCCTCGTAAACGGGAAAGAGTGCCGAGTGCTTCGCGATTCCGCAGCTACGATGGATGTAGTTCACCCATCTTACGTAGAACCCCATATGTTCACGGGCGAGTGCGCGTGGATCAAGCAAGCCGTGGAAGCTCATAGCGTGTGTCTGCCAGTAGCAAAAGTGCTTATTGAAGGACCTTTCGGAGCGCTTGAGACAGAGGCGGCAGTGTCATCTATGCTGCCACCCCAGTACCCGTACCTATTTTCAAACAGGTCCGATCACCTCCTGCGCGAGAAGGGGCTTTTGTTTGGTGAAGCTAGTGTTCAGGCCTTAACCAGATCGAAGGTTCGGGAGCTCGCTGCAAAGGCGATAGTTGCGGGGCCGACGTTATCAAACAACGAAAAAGGGTCAGAGGCGCAGCAAGCTGATATTCAGAGCACGCCCGAACAGAATAAAATTGAGTCTGTAGCGTTGAAGGCGCCAGATACTGGAGAGGAAAATCCCGACGCGGGAAAGTTAGAAGAGCTATCTACTGATTTGCTCATCGCGCCTACGTCAGACGGACTTGATAGGTTGCTAAAAGTCAGCCGGACGGCTTTGATAGCCGAGCAAAAAAAGGATGGCAGCCTGGAAAACGTGCGCTGCAATGTCAAAGAAGGTATCGCCAGGAAAACTGCGCGTTTTGTGGAAAGAGGTGGAGTCCTGTACCGGAAGTATCTAGACCGCCGAGGAGTGGAGTTCGACCAGCTGGTCGTGCCTCAATGCTATCGTCAGGATCTGTTGCGCTTGTCACATGGGGGTTCGTGGTCCGGACACCTAGGAGTTAAGAAAACTAAGGACCGTCTCTTGCAAGAGTACTATTGGCCAGGGTGTTTTCGGGACGCAGACCATTTCGTGAGGACATGTGACACTTGTCAGCGGGTGGGCAAACCAGGGGACAAATCAAGGGCGCCGTTGAAATTGGTACCTATCATTACGGAGCCTTTTAGACGGCTCGTTATTGATACTGTGGGACCTCTGCCGGTAACAGCCACGGGGTACAGACACATTTTGACTGTGATCTGCCCAGCGACAAAGTTCCCTGAAGCAGTGCCGCTTAAAGAACTCAGCTCAGTTGAGATAGTTAATGCACTACTGTCCATATTTGCGCGAGTTGGTTTTCCTGCAGAAATTCAATCAGATCAGGGCACAGTGTTTACTAGCGCTTTGACGACAACTTTTCTCGAAAGGTGTGGGGTAAAGCTGCTACACAGCTCAGTGTACCACCCACAGTCGAATTCCGTTGAGAAGCTCCACTCCGTCATGAAGCGCGTGTTGAGAGCCTTGTGTTTTGAACATCAAACTGACTGGGAGCTGTGTCTGCCTGGGGTGATGTTTGCTTTAAGGACCGCGCCGCATGCGGCTACGGGGTTTTCGCCAGCTGAACTGGTGTACGGTCGCTCGCTTCGATCTCCGCTTCGCATGCTTCGAGAATCATGGGAAGGTAGGGGCGACGACCCAGTCGTGGTGGAGTACGTGCTTAAGCTCCTCGAACGCTTAAGAAGGGCACAGGAGTTGTCAGGTGAAGCAATGACAAAGGCCCAGCAGAGGGCCAAGGTTTATTATGATCGGACAGCCAGGGCCCGTCGTTTTGAGGTTGGCGATGAGGTCATGATATTGCGCACATCGCTAAACAACAAACTAGACGTGCAGTGGGAGGGCCCAGCGCGAATTGTTCAGAAACTGTCGGACGTTAACTACGTGGTAAGTCTGCCAGGAAAGCGGAAAGCACAGCAAGTTTACCACTGTAATCTGCTCAAACCTTATAGACAAAGGGAAGCAGTGGTGTGCATGATGGTAAACGTTCCTGAAGAGCTTCCGGTCGAGCTTCCGGGACTAGGCTCAGTGACGAACAGGGAAGACACCGGTCAAGTCATTAGTGACCTTATCAGTAAAGCACCGCTGTCGCCTGAGCAGAAAACCGAACTACACCAGCTATTACAAGAGTTTCAAGGTCTGTTCTCTGAGAGGCCTGGTAGGACTTCTGTACTTACTCATGATATAGAACTTACCTCCACAGAGCCAGTACGATCCAAGGCGTATCGGGTGTCACCCCGCCAGAGCGATATTATGGAGGCTGAGGTAAAGAAAATGCTACAGCTCGGTGTTATTGAGGCAGGTGAGAGTGATTATACCTCCCCTTTGATTTTAGTTGAGGTACCGGGCAAGGAACCTCGTCCTTGCGTCGACTACCGCAGGCTTAATTCCATCACTAAGGATCAAATTTATCCGATCCCTAACATCGAGGAGCGCCTTGAGAAAGTTAGTAGCGCTCAGTTTATTTCCACCCTAGATCTTGTCAGGGGTTATTGGCAGGTTCCACTTACAGAAGAGGCTAGTAGGTATGCGGCGTTCATTTCACCAATGGGAACATTCCGTCCTAAAGTGTTGAGTTTTGGTTTGAAGAACGCGCCATACTGTTTTTCAAGTCTCATGGATAAAGTGTTGCGGGGACAGCAAGAATTCGCTTTACCGTATCTAGACGACGTAGCGATATTCTCCGCATCCTGGTCTGAGCATATGACACACTTGCGGGCAGTGCTAACCCGCCTGCGCGAAGCAGGCTTGACAGTAAAGGCTCCTAAGTGCCAGTTAGCACAGGCCGAGGTTGTCTACCTCGGTCACGTGATTGGTCAGGGTCGTCGCCGCCCCTCTGAAATAAAAGTGGCCGCTGTGCGAGACTTTCCGCAACCGCGCACAAAGACCGATATTCGGTCGTTCTTAGGTGTCGCCGGCTACTATCAGAGGTACATCCCTAGGTACTCTGATATCGCGGCTCCCCTGACGGATGCTCTAAGAAAGACAGAGCCTCAAACGGTCGTCTGGGACGAGACAAAGGAAAGAGCTTTTAGCGCCCTAAAGAGTGCCCTAACAAGCCAGCCTGTGCTACGATCGCCAGACTATACAAAAGGGTTCATTGTTCAGTGCGATGCTAGTGAGCGAGGCATGGGCGTTGTACTGTGCCAACGGGAAAATGGAGAAGTAGAACACCCCGTCCTGTATGCTAGTCGTAAGCTGACCAGTCGTGAGCAGGCGTATAGCGCCACCGAGAAAGAGTGTGCATGTCTCGTGTGGGCCGTTCAGAAATTGTCATGCTATCTAGCCGGCTCGAGGTTTATCATTGAGACAGATCACTGCCCTCTCCAATGGCTGCAGACCATCTCTCCCAAAAATGGCCGCCTCCTGCGCTGGAGCCTCGCTTTACAACAATATTCCTTTGAGGTGCGTTACAAAAAGGGGAGTCTCAACGGTAACGCCGATGGCTTAAGTCGAAGCCCCTAACGTAGGAATCAGCCTCAAAATTGTTTGTTACTGATGTTTTTCTTCCTGAGGCAGGATTTTTTTTTAACATATTGCTTTTGTTTAGTGTTTCAAAGTGATGATATGCTTTCTAGTGCAATTTTTCAATTTGTGGACGCGTTCTGAGTGATGCTAGACTACTGTAAGGAACTAGGCAGTGGTATAAAAAGGGGAAAGAGCCTGGCAGGGCTTAGTGAGGGTTGTGCCGTGCTTGCTGACTGAGCGGTTGAGTTTTCAGCGTAGTTCTAACGCTTGCCGGGAACGAGAACAAAAATGTGAACTCTCCCGAAGTCACTTTGCAGTGTCCCGTGCGAACCTGAACGAGAGAACGAGGCCTTCTCTGTGCGCTGCGCTCAAGAAACGTCAAGGGACGCCCGACTTCGGTTATGAGCATCATCGAGCGACATCCCTCCGGACAGCGGATGCAGTCCCCTGTCCATCGGGATCTCCTTTCCCCGGCGGGGCGGTCTGTTGCGTTTCGCCTGCGACACGTGGTTTTGCCGGCGCGACGGCGGCGGGGCGCGGACATTTTGGCCCGATCGTCGTCACCGCAACACTCATCGCCAGGTGTTTCCAGGCGCGTCTGCGGCGATGCGACCGCCTAGGGATTTCGTTCCAGTCATTGTGCCCGAAACAGGCGATGCCAAAGCAGGGATCTCCTTCCAGTTATTGGGCCCGAAACAGGCGATGCCAAAGCAGGGATCTCGTTCCAGTCATTGTGCCCGAAACAGGCGATGCCAAAGCAGGGACCATCTTCTCGTTACAGTCATTGTGTCCGACCGGCAGCGCCACGACAGTGTGCTGCGCAGCGCCACGACCAGGTGCTACGAGATCGTGCGCAGCGCCACGACATGGTGCTACGGCGTCGCTACGACAGTGTGCGTCACCATTAGCCCATTGTACAATCACGTGCTCGTCTTTTGAGGGGTTCCTTCTTGCCCTCAACTGCGAGAGTATAAAAACAGCTGCCCCCGGACGCCAGGGGAGGGCTCCGATTTCTTCAGTTGAGTGAAGTGCTCTCCCGTCTCTCTACTTCGGTCAAACCTGACCGCCAACTCTTTGCGATGTTAAAATAAACAAGTTGTTTCGTTGTTACCAGTCGACTCATGCTTTGCCGGGACCTTCGGATGCTTCGAGTTGTACCCCAGGCCGCCAGGCCAACGCTACCCTTGGGGCTTGCGACCCAGGTACAACCACGGGCGTCAGCGCCGAGTTCCCAACCGATCGCTCCAGCGGTCGGATCCAAACAGCGGGGGCGAAAGAGCAATGTTGGCCCAGTGTTGGAGGCCACGTGATTAAGGGCGCGCAAATGAGAAGGTAGGGTGAGCTCGCGTTAATGTTATTAAGCGCGCGCTAGAGAAAGCGCATGGCACGGCTGAACACATACGCGGCTAGAACGCCGTATCTTGGTGGCAATCTGCGGCGGGCGGGAAGCAGAGCGAGCCGAGCTGGCTGACGACTTCGTTTGCCCTGTCTCACCCCGTGCTCAGAGTTGGACGTCCCGTCATATCAAGTTTCGCAGATGCGTTGCGTTGAGAGAAAAATGAATCGTTCGCTCGCGTGTGTTTGCCCTCTCCAACAAGCCAACGTTGTGACAGCGACTGTTCGGGGCCGTCGAGGAAGATGTGTTCATTTTCGCTTGCGCTGGCGTGACACCATTCCTGTTAACTTAATTTGTGAACGAATGTCTGCTGTAATTTATACGGATGATGAAACTACAGACCTTATTTCGTATGGTTCTCTAATACACTGCTATCGATATCAACGCTTCGCCTTCCGGGCGAAACCCGCATCTCTCCCGCTTTTCCTCGGAAATTTCGCAGCTGAATACCTATACCGCTGCCTTGTGTCACTCCGCAGCGTGTACTGCAAAAGCGTAGATCCATTGGTCGCCAGAAACTGCGCCGGAATCGTCACATGGAACTGAAAGGAAAATAAACAAGCGTGGTCGGTCGTAGCTTATGGTCAACGCTGGGATAAGCGCTGTGAGAGGGAATGTAGGAAAGCGTGGAGAAAAATATTATTCTTTCAAGCGCTTTTTGCCTTTATACACGCTCGCCAGTCGAGGGCATATGGACAATTCTCACTGAAGTGATTTAGGACACGCTTCTCCATGTTTGCGAAGCTCTTTACGTGCCTTCATAACCACTCGCTTCTAAAGGACCTGGTAATGCGGTGCTCATGACCGCTGCAAGTGGTTTCAGCAGCCGCCATTGAAATGCTTGTGCGTATAGCGCGAGGCAAACTACGCCCAAGAGCAGGGAGCCAGTGAAAGTAAATAGATAGTGAATGTTTACCTTTGTACTTACACTGTCGTTAAGTGCAGAAATAACATGATAACACCAGCGTCATTGCACTTTATCTAAACGCCATTTAATTTCGCAGCGTTGACCAAACTCCAGATCTCGTTCTGCGCATACACAGTAGAGAGAAGGCACTCGGCCTTGTTTGGCACATAAAGTTTTGTACGAAAATTACTGGAGTGTATGCTCTGGTGCTGCAACGGATTCGCTGCTATGGGAATGGTGGATTTGTGCAACTTTTTGTGCTTGTGGCTTCAAACTTTCTCGTGTCGTTAATTTTCACGCTTTACGTCTTTCTAAATTTTCGGACACTCCTAGTTTTTCTAAACATAGAAGTTAAGAAGTCTCTTCCCAGGAAGCTCCAATTGTTCCGTATCGTGGCATTGACAGAGCAATATTTCGTTGAAGATAGGTAATTTGGAAAGTCACATAGCCGTTTTAAAACAATATCACGAAGTTTTGGTAAATCCAGGCCCTTCCCGCCATTCCCACGCCGGCTCATCCAACAGTTTTCGCATACACTGGCGCCAGAGTTCCCAGAAGAATGAGAGATGATAGCTTAATGCCAGAAACTGTGATAGGTCGGCGGCAGAAGCTTGTCTCTGGTCGATTACTCCACAACAGGAGTAAATGCTGTAATTACCTCCATGTTCCAGCAGAGAGCTTAAGCACTCGCGCCATTAAGTGAGTAGGTGAATAAGTCTTGAAAGTGGTATTTTGAGTGATACAGTTTCGTTAAGAACGGACAGAGTGTGCCGGTGTTCAATGCTAGGGAATCTTTATTAGCCGAACTCACCATGGAAAACTGCGATGCACTCATCACTGTGGCGTTCCCGGGCTGATCATAAACTCGCGGTCTCCACAACCTGCCGTAACGGCTGCATTTCGATGGTCGCGAACTATGATAACAGTTGCTTTCCGCACCTTGGGAGCTCGTTATAGAAAATCCTATGTGATCAAACTTATTCTGATCAAACGGGCAGCTCACCGATTTCAGTCGTAATGCATAGGTCTCCGGTGAATGCGGCAGAAATGCTGAAGATATTCATGGTGGTTGGAACTGCTGTTCAGAGAAAGAAGAAAAAAAAATATGGAAGACGCGCACTAAGCGGAGATACAGGAGACGAAACTTTATTCTACTCTCCATGCCGTCTCTCTTTTACCACAGCTTCGGGCGATGGCTTCCGAGCGCCTAATCGTAAAAATGTAAGGGACTCTGGAAAGCGCTCTAGGAAAATATCGCTTAGCCGGAATCGTCTGGGCTGATACCGTCATCAGGGGCTACGTTCTGGTGACGAGAAAGAAGCTCTCACTGTATTAACAAGAAAGGCTTCCCTCACTGGTCCTGTGGTTTGTCTCCTTAGTACGGCAGTTTTTATCACTTTGGTCAGGTTTTGTGCTGAATACGAGGACTTTCGACTTCCTTGACGCACAAATTTTTTTTCAAAGGCGTCACTTTGAAGTGACGTCGACGAGACTGCACTCTCGTGTTCCACGTCTAAACTCCTTTACAGGCACAAATACGTTCTGGCTACCCTGTCTTTTTGGCAGTGTATTAGAATCAATCGATCGATTGTTGAACGACTGCCGTCGTTTCTGTTCTCTCAGGAGGACACGCTTCATCTGCAAGTTTGTCTGGCTTCGATATTTATTTATTTGTTTGGTTATTGAAAATTGAGGCAGCAAGTACACTATGTCACCTGCGGCTCTACAACTTTAACTTGTTTCATGAACTAACGATGATGATAGACAAATGGATCCTTACAACTACTTAACACGCCGCTACCAGCCGGGCGGCAGTAATTTGCAAGACTGAGACCCAGAGATGTAAATGTGGCACGTTCCACCTATTCTTAGATAGAGAAACAGCAAAAAAAGTTATGTTAGACATATTGCTTTTTTATCTCTTCGCTTCTGTCTTCGTTTTCGTATTTTCTTTCTGTGTGTTCGTTCAAAAGTAAAGTTACATGAGAGCCATCTTATAGCTGCAGTGCATTTTGCTATTACCCTTTCACTTTCATTGATGTAATATTATTATTTTTACTGACACTAAAAAGATAATTCCTTCAACACAAATAATTAACTCCGCCAAGGTCACGGATCCCCCTTAGCAGACATGCGCCTCAGCCTCTGTTGTCATGATTAACATCATAGTCATAATCATCTTCATCATCGTCACTATCGTCATCATCGTCATCAACTTAATGTAGGTGTACGTGCAAAGCCGAACCAAACTAAAGCCAGAACAAAATATTGTAACGAAGAACAGTAGCCTGCCTGCGCCACAGCACCATCGCTACTGGTACGAGCTCGTGGTTGCTGTCCTTGCCGAACGGTTGACTGCTACCCATTCGCCTGCCCCCGTTGCTAATAAATCTCTTAGCAAGTTGTGGACGTGCGGGGTTTCGACCACCCTGGAACTTCGGAGTCGCACTCTACCCCCCATCATGCCCGACGACGCATGCACTCCTCCAACTCCTCTAACGGCGCCGGCCACCTTGGTTTGTGCCGGTGCCTTGCGTCAGCGAGATACCCCTATATTCTCCGGCACAGATGACAAAGACGTTGAAGATTGGGTCTCCTCTTATGAGCGAGTAAGTGCCCATAACCAGTGGGATGATGTTACCAAGTTGAGAAACATCACCTACTATTTTACGGATGTTGCGAAACTATGGTTTCTAAACCATGAAGCCGACCTCACTTCGTGGTTGGTCTTCAACACCAGCTTTACCCAAGTTTTCGGTCGAACAGCAGTACGAAAGCTTCGTGCAGAACAACTTTTCTGCACACGATCCCAAGAGGCCGTAGAGAACTTCACGAGCTACATTGAGGACGTTGTTGACCTTTGCAAACGAGTGAACACGTCGATGTCAGAGGAGGAGGAGATCAAACATATAATGAAGGATATTCAGGACGACGCGTTGCAAATGTTATTATCGAAGAGTCCTCACACCGTCGCTGAAGTGATCGAATTATGCCATAGTTACGAATAGCTGAACAGGCAACGGCTTCACACCCGACGTCCCATTCCGCCCGCCGACTCTCTGTCAAGCCTTGGAGTCGACGACAACCATGCTGATCTGTTCATAAAAATTCAGGAATTTGTTCGCGCAGAGGTCGCCCGCCAGCTGTCTTTGATATCTTCTGTCCCGGAACCACCACTCGCTTTGCCTCCTACGATCCGCGACTTCGTTCAAGAGCAAGTATCTCAAGTCGTTCCTACAGCCGCTGAGCAGACGCCAGTCACTGCACCTCTCACTTACGCTGAAGCAGTTTCCCGATCTCGTCCACAAACGCTCTTGCCGGTCCCTATGCCTGGACCGCCTTCATTTTTGCCGCCATCTATGCCGCTTCACGACCAACAGCATTTTCCGACTCCTCAACCACGACTCGGACCTTACCGCTACCAGTGGCCACCTTCGATGACCGGCCAATATGTTTTGCTTGTGGTGGTGCTGGTCACGTGTCGCGCCATTGCCGTCGTTCCATGCTTCCTCTTCGGAACATCCGGTGAGCGCCACCTTTCCCAGCTCCATTTTCCTTTTCGCCTTCCAGTCTTCCTACCTCTTCCTTTTCCCCCGACCGCCCAACCGCCTCTACTCGCCGATCGCCATCTCCCCGTCGTCGCTCGATTTCTCTGATGCGGCGCCGTCCCGTGCCAACCGAGCAGGAAAACTGATGGCCATAGATCCCGAGGCACGAACTGCGTCCACGTCGCAATGCCCAAGTCCTCGTCGCTCTCCAGCCAACGTAATTGAAGTGTCTGTCGATGGAATCGCCGTCCTGGCACTTGTAGATACAGGAGCCGCCGCATCCGTAATTTCCGCCGCACTCTGCCGCACACTACGAAACGTTTTGACGCCTCTCTCCGACTTCTCCCTTCGAACTGCGAACGCTCAAAATATAACGCCTATCGCTGCCTGTACTGCTCGCGTCTTCATACAAGATCAACTGTATACTGTCGAATTCGTCGTTCTGCCCTCGTGTTCGCATGACATTATATTAGGCTCGGACTCCCTTGCAAATAATAACGCTGTTATTGACTGTTGTCACGCCGAACTCGAACTTTCTGCACTTCCCGACCTTGAGACTATCGAAAACGGCCCTTATTGTGCTAAACTGTTTGTGTCCGAAAACAATGCCGTCCCTCCACGCTCTTCCTTCCTTGTGCCTGTGTCGTGCGCCCCTATTTCTGATGGCACAGTTCTCTTTACGCCTTCTGAGGTGTTCATTTGCCGCCGATGTTTTCCGCTGCCCTTTGCTCTCCTTACTCTTCGCAATAGCGTCACGAAAATGGTCGTCGACAATCCCACGGCCTGGCCTTTACCTTTTTCATGGTGAATGCCTAGGCTTCGTTCAACCAGTGGACACCTTTTGCATCTTTGACGCTCCTGTCGTTCCTACTCTGGCGGACCTTGGCACACTTACTTGTGACCTTGCAGTTGATCAGTGACTCATCGACGCTTTCCGCTGCTCCATCGACGATGGAACGTCATCTTCAGAACGAAGCCAGCTTATCGCTCTCCTGCAGAAGTTCAGCGCTTCTTTCAACAGCCATGCTTCCGGCTTGGGCCGCACATCGACCGTTTTTCACCAGATAGATACCGGCAGTCATGCACCTATACGGCAGGGCCATTACCGAGTATCCGCCTCTGAGCGCAGCGTCATTGACCACCAGGTTGCTGACATGCTCAAGCGTGGCGTTGTGCAGCCTTCCAACAGTCCCTGGGAATCACCGGTCGTTCTCGTTAAGAAAAAGGATGGGTCTATTAGATTCTGCGTCGACTACCGAAGTCTGAACAAGATAATGCGCAAGGACGTTTACCTGTTACCGCGCATCGATGATGCCCTCGACTGTTTGCAGGCAGCGAAGTTCTTTTCTTCGCTGGATTTACGTTCCGGATACTGGCAAGTCCCTTTGGCACCATCTGATCGACTTAAAACGGCATTTGTAACACCTGACGGAATATACGAATTCATTGTAATGCCTTTCGGCCTGTGTACCGCTCCAGCCACTTTTGAAAGAATGATGGATAATATTTTACTCGGCCTCAAATCGAACAGATGTCTATGCTACCTGGATGACGTAGTTGTATTTTCCGCTGATTTCCGAACACATCTCAGCCGTCTCGAGCAAATGCCTTACTGACGCGGGACTTCAACTCAACTTAAAAAAAATGTCGTTTCGGCGCCCGAAAGCTCACTATTCTTAGCCATGCTATATCGCTATATGGTGTCCTTCCAGACCCAACCAAGCTCCGCGCTGTCACCGACATTCCACGACCAAAGAAGTTAAAGGAGCTTCAAAGTTTCCTTGGTTTATGCTCTTATTTCCGACGTTTCATTCGAAATTTCGCTTCCATAAGTGCACCCCTGACAGCCCTACTGAGTGGCGACAAAGAACTTTTCGCTTGGTCGCCCGCCTGTGATGACGCCTTCACGAAATTACGCCACCTGCTAACCTCGCCACCTGTCATCCGCCACTTCGATCCGGCAACCCCCACTGAGGTCCACACCGATGCCAGCAGCGTCGGACTCGGCGCCGTACTCGCGCAATGAAAAGCGGGGTTCCATGAATATGTCGTTGCCTATGCGAGCCGAACTCTAACAAAGGCCGAGGCTAATTACTCTGTTACAGAGAAACAGCGTTTAGCCATTATTTGGGCCCTTGGAAAATTTCGTCCTTATTTGTATGGTCACCCTATCGATGTCGTCACTGACCATAACGCCCCTTGTTGGCTGTCTACCCTTAAGGACCCATCTGGCTGCCTTGCTCGCTGGGCCCTTAAGCTAAAGGAGTACGACATCCGCGTTCTCTACCGTTCCGGCCGCAGACACGCGGACGCTGACGCCCTTTCTCGCTCACCGGTGTCCGCTGACTGCGTTTTCCTATCCGTCCTTGAACCCACACTTACATTTGATGCACTGCATAACATGACGTCGGAGCAGCGCAAGGATCCCTGGATCAGCTCTCTCATCAGTATACTTTCTGATCCATCCACCTCTTCAACATCTCCCGCTCTTCGCCGCCAGGCTACCCACTTCTGCATTCGCGACGGCGTTTTTTATCGTCGTAATTACCTCTCTGACGGTCGCAAGTGGCTTCTCGTGATACCCCGCAAACTCCGTAACCTCATCTGCGACGCTTTCCACGCAGAGCCTCAGTGCCCGCATTCCGGCCTCTTCAAGACCTATGCTCGACTACGCATACCATTTTATTGGTGCGGCATGTATAACTACGTCAGAAAGTTCATTCGCTCCTGTTATCAGTGCCAACGCCGAAAATTACCTCCCGGACAAGTCTACCCATCACAACCCCTTCCCTGCCCTAGTAGGCCCTTTGATCGTGTTGGTATAGACATATACGGACCGCTACCCTCCACTACAACAGGCAACCGCAGGATTATTGTTGCAGTAGATCACTGGACCCGCTATGCTGAACCAGCCGCTCTGCCGACTGCCACCGCCCGCGACGCTGCATCGTTTCTGATACGACATTTCATTCTCCGCCACGGTGCGCCTCGCGAACTTTTGAGTGACACAGGCCGCGCCTTTCTTTCCGATGCTTTGAAATCACTACTCAACGAATGCCGAATTGTCCACCGCACCAGTACAGCGTACCATCCGCAAACTAACGGCATGACCGAACGCTTCAACCGTACTCTTGGCTTTATGCTCTCGATGTACGTCGCCTCGGATCATTCAAACTCGGACCAAGTTCTCTCTTTCGTGACGTATGCGTACAATACTGCAGCCCAAGTAACTACAGGATTTTCCCCTTACTTTCTCCTATACGGACGAGAACCTTCTACTACGCTCGACACCATTTTTTCATATACACCTGACGCGTCCGAAAGTACTCCGCTATCTGAAGCTGCTCGTCATACCGAGGAATGCCACCAGCTTGCCCTCTCTTTTCCCACCGAGGACCAGTGGCAGCAGCAATCCCGTCAACCTGCCGACCGTTCTGCACCAACTTTTTCTCCTGGTTCTCTCGTATGGCTTCGGGTACCGGCTACCACACCCGGCCTTTCCGCAAAACTTGTCGCAATATACCTAGGACCCTACCACGTTCTGGAGCAAACGTCCTCCGTCAATTACGTCGTAGAGCCCCTCACGCCACAGAGGGACCTACGCCATCGCGGCCGCGAACTTGTCCACGCCTTTCGCATCAAGCCGTACTACGACCCAATAGTAGTCTCTTCGCCTTAAGCCGCCAGGATGTTGCCTTTTTCTGCGGAGGGCGATTGTAACGAAGAGTAGCCTGCCTGCGCCACAGCACCATCGCTACTGGTATGAGCTCGTGGTTGCTGTCCTTGCCGAGCGCTTGACTGCTACCCATTCGCCTGCCCCAGTTGCTAATAAATCTCTTAGCAATATATATGCTCATGCCTTGCACTGGATATTGTGTTAGCTCGGAATGAGCAACTTGATCATCTTTCTATGAGTTCAAGAGCTAATGAAAAGCGAATAAGCGACTCGATCTCTATTTTTTGTGCAATGCTTTCCCTTTCCCTTTTTGACCTGTATGTTTTGCATTTCTTATAATATCCTTGTTCGTCCCTCTTACTCAATGTCCTTTGGACCCTGTAAGGTATTGTCAACAAATAAACTAGTGATCCGGCAATGCAGTAACTGCGATTCTACGTAGTACTCATAATGGACGCGTATTAAATAAAGCGTGCTTCTTTTTACTTCAGGTGGAGGCTTAGCCCGGTGATTCTGGAAGGCGTCAGCGCTTGGTGAGTATACCTTGTTATTGTTTTTGTTGAATACGTGTATCCGCCGAATGAAATCTCCTTTTTTTTTTGTTTGCCGTCCGCTCACTGCTTTCGATGTCGAGTGAAATATGATTTTAAATGTGAAGAGCATTCGCTACGCTCTTAATCTCTTCGTAAATAGGTTCCACTAAGCAATTGAAACATATTTGCACAAATGCTCCATTCACAACGTGAAATGTCTATGTGAAATAGCTATGTGGAACGGGCTTTCTTGTGCGTCGGTTCTGTTTTTGGGTTGAGCTGCTGGTCACTGTTACGGCCTATATAATAATAATAATTATGGGGTTTTACGTGCCAAAACCCCTTTCTGATTATGAGGCACGCCGTAGAAAGAGGACTCCAGAAATTTCGACCACCTGGGGTTCTTTAACGTGCACCTAAATCTAAGCACACGGCTGCTTTTGCATTTCGCCCACATCAAAATGCGGCCGCCGTGGCCGGGATTCGATCCCGCGATCTCGTGCTCAGCAGCCCAACACCATAGCCACTGAGCAACCACGGCGGGTGTTACTGCCTATATATACCCCTTAATGTGTTTCCACGGAAGTTTGACTAAGCCGAACATAGTGATCTCGTTTCATATAGCTTCTACCAACGAAATGGAATATAGTTGCGTGAACGTTCGACTTAGCGGAACCTACAGATGCCGTAGTTAGAAGAGTGAACGCACTATACAACCCCTCATAATGACGCTTCACCCTCTGCTTCGACATCGGCATCCTGATTCAACTGCGGATAAAAGGGAACATTCTCCTTCCTTTCAGTATCAACACTCAGCTACGTAGGATTTACCAAAGCCAATTCTTCAAACACTAGTGCTCTTTTTTTCCTAATTAGACATAACGGCGTAAATAAAACTAAGGCCTTATTCTTCACGCGTACAACAAAGGATAGAATGAACAAGACGTATTCGATCTGCATTTGCAAATGCAACATTGACATAATCGCAAAACGCAGGAAATATTGAACGACTTGATTTTGCTGCCCGTTCTTCTCAGTAGCCAAGTTGCCCTGAAAGCAGTTGCCACTAACAAAACGGCGAAGCGCCTACATTAAATCGCATTCTGCAACAAAGCAAATTTATCTCATGAAACCGTTTAAGTATACTTTCCTTCTTGGATCCTTGACTGACCGCCAGTATTCTACTGCCTGTAGAATACTTGCGGTGTCATCACTGTGTAGCATTGTTCGAAGGTATATACAAAGTTTGCGTTGACCTGCAAATGAATTAGGATACATAAAGTACCTATAACAAATACAAATAAAAATTAGAAGGCACCTGACATTACTTGTTGTGTTCTACGTCCGCTTTAGTTTTGTATACGAGAAACGCGAGAGTTCATCTGCGTTAGTTACTATCATCGTTTTACGTTGTAGATATGTATCTTTGAACGATTCCGCGGTCTGTTGCTGTACATAAATTGGGGCGAGATGGGCATCCAGCGCCATCTGTGTACGTCAGTGATTTGCTTTGCTTAAAGTCGTTGCACTTTTCCAATATTCATGCTCTTCATTGCCTTCGATTGAAAAGAAAGTTAATGGAAACAATATTAGTTAAATAATCCAACGGTTACGTCTCATCGTCATGCACTGCCATGCAGTGAACTTCAGTGCATTGTCTGGTGTGTCTGCTCTTGTATTATTCACTACATTGGTGCTGCTTTCGTGACTATTATATACGTCGCCTAAGTATACTTCCAGATCTTAAGTTAAAGGCATAAAAAAGGAACTATTATACTCAGCTACATTTGTAAATGACACCTCTAGCATTGCAGATATGGCAGAAAGGTTGAGAGAAAAAGAAATGCAGGAAGGTTGACCATGCAGGTTGCACTTGATTTGCTACCCCACACGGCGGTAGAGGGGATGGTCAGGGAAAAAAACGAAATAGAAAATAAAACGGATTTGAGGTGGGTGCAAGCATATACGGGAATCTAGTATTAACCAATAAAGTGTTGATCTGGCTGAGTTAGACTTGTGACTTCTTAGTGGCTGTCAGAGCAGAAATCCACACGAGACCAGAATGGTTTAGAGCGTAGGTAAGATTGCTGCACGGATACGCATTACACAAATTCTCCGGAAGCTAAAACGAAACCAAAACATGCAAACGTGCGGTGACAATACTTTGAAGCTCCCCGCTAAACCAATAAATTTGAGTGCGCTGCTTTGGAGTAGGTAACTCTTTCTTCATAGCGTGTAAGGCCTATCGCAATGTATTACAGGACAGTTCTCTTTTAACTTAAACTGGTGAGTGGCTTTCTTGTTCCCGTTGTTTTTGCTATAGGCTGCATACATATATACGTCATAGGCAAACAAGACAATAAGTTTGAGGAAAATGTTTACATTTTTCTTCAGTGAGACCTGCCCCGATCCGCGAAGCTATCGTTATATCCGGGACACAGCACACCACAGGCGTTCGGCGTCGCGTATTATCCAGCCAGCTGTTAATACACTTCACTTCAACTGTCAAGCGGCAGTGCTGCTGATTAATTGTCGTAACCACGATATCCAAGACGTTCAAGCCACTTCAAGCAGCTTTTACAACTGAACCAAAGAATGTATTTAGGGGAGCATAAGTGGAACTTGGGAAAACTACATATAGATACTTAGGCGTGCTAACGAAGCTCGTTGCTTTAATTTCAAAAGCCAGTAGCAGTTGCGAAAATTGGGGGGAAAGTCCGAAAGTGCCTTTCGGCAGGCACCGGAAAACTTCCAAGATTTGTAAACCGCTAGGAGCAGAGGGAATATTCAACCATTCTACAATGAAATGATAACGAACGTAACCCTTACACTTATTATAGATAAAGTCGACCATAAGTCGCAAGAATTCTGCTGTTCGTTTTACTAATCATTTTACTAATCATTTTTACGAACATTTTACTAATCATCCACGGCGCTTCGCTCATATAGTTACCGGGAAATGCCACTATCTTCTGTCAAGCTGAGTCCGCACAGATGCAGCGTTCTTTTGAAGTTTTGCCATGTGGGAGCCACAATGTGAGACACGCCCGCCAAAGAACACGAAACCCCAAAGTTTGACAATAACCGGATAGAAGGACGTCACCTGAGGTATACAGCCTTAATTTTTTTACTTCGTCACATTTAACGGGGAAACAACCGCTTCAAACAACAGAACAAGTGTAAAAAAAAACGGGACTGCTTGTGTCACAAACTTTTTTCGCTATAGCTCGCTTTCATTCGTCCAGAAAAGCTCTTCCACAAAATACACTATATGTCAGGGCGTTCGCGCACACTGTAACGTTTATTTTTGTTGGTGTCGTTATTATTTGAAGTGAAGGTAAACGTACCATATAGAGAAAAGATGCCAACTGTCTCGGCTCGAAGCATAACAATGCCCGTCTAGCTCCAAGAGGAAGGATTGGGAAGGGCGCGATAATGGAGGACCGAGGAATCGTGTGCAAGAGGTAAGAGAAAAGAGTGCTTCAACAACAACAACAACAATCTCGACACGCTTTGTCTCCTGGCAGCGACGGCTGACAGTAGCTGCTTGATCCTGCATTGTGAGCCTTCGGCGGATGCGTTTCCTAAGCGGTTGCGTCTAGACGAGTCGATCGGTTTCCTTCAATCGGAGGAGCGGACGCGCTATTTTGAGTGAAAATTCTTCAACCAACTTGCCCCTGTTGTCACGTGTTGTCATCAGTCGTCTTCACGCAAGAGCGCCGCTCGTGTAACCGCTGGATTTCCTGTTGAAAGAGTCAGTTTTATTCGCCGTCTCATTCGCAGTCTCAAATCATTATCAACTTTGCTAGAGTTATATTCGGAAATAATTTACTCTCTCATTGAATCAATTAATGATTAATAATACAAGTATCTAAAGCGAACCGTAACCTTACACGCTTGTGTGTGGGTGGGCTTGCACTAGGGCTAGAGTCTAAATTTAGGCAGGATTTGGATTTTTTACTTCCGCCCTTATCTTGCTTAGTTAACATACCAGCATGAACTATAGCTCTGGAAACATTTTAGTGCCCCTTTTACTGTGCATATAGATGACTACTTCCATGTCTGTGCCTATATTGAACTTTCGGAGCCCAAAAAGATGCCTTTTTCTGGGCTTTGTCGTAGCCTGGTTTTCTTTTAATGTTATATACTTACTGACACCATGGAACTAGGTTTAAGAAAGCCAATTATTACCAAAAACGCTTTGCCGATGTATAATGTGTTATGAAAAGCTTCGCAGCTGACGAGATAATCTCTGTGCGAAAGACTGTAACGGCTCTACGCAGCGGAAAACTTGAAGTAGCCTTAGTCGACTTAGACCAAATAGACTTAGCATACTTGTGCGCTCACTTGACATATTTAGCCGACATCATCGAGAAGCTCTCACTGGGAATACGGGGCTCCATTAAACGCTCAGGAAAGGTACGGCAGAATTCCCAGTGGAGTGGTTGCCGAGTTACATTGAAATTTGAATCTGTTTCGGACCAAGAAATCCAGGGTTTTTGGTACTGAAAGAACTTTTAAAGGTTCTGACCGGCGAACATTCTGCAATTCACTGGGTCGTTGACTTATCGACACAATTACGTGTCGCTAACTCCGATGGATGTTGAACGTTGGTCTTCGTCATACGAAACCGATTCCCAATATGGGAAGGCGCGACACGAAACCCCGAAAATCTTCAGACGGTGCTTGTTCGTCGTGGCTTTCTCAACTTTTCTCGCAGTGATGACTCGCACTACATTGCAGATAAATCGTGTAACCGACGCAAGTTCCGTCATCACGTTTTATCGAGAAATATACAAAAAGAATTTCAGAAGACGTAGGTTTAGTAGGCTGCGTTTCCTACGTGAATCATAACTAATCTTCAGATTATGTGTGTCTCTAGCTATGGCTATGCCGTTTTGCGCTGAACACGAGGTCGCAGGGCGCATTTCCTGCCGCAACGGCCCCAACTTCCAAGGGGGTGAAATTCACAAACGCTCGCGGCACTTACATTTAGGTGCAGGTGAAAGCACTCCAGACGGACTAAATTAATCCGTAGCCCTCCGCTACTGTTAACATCTCCTAACATCTATCTCCCTATCTCGTAACAGCTCTGTAGCTCTGGAATGCTGAAGTCGAGGAACAAACAAACAAACAAACAAACAAACAAACAAACAAACAAACAAACAAACAAACAAACTAACTAACTAACTAACTAACTAACTAACTAACTAACTAACTAACTAACTAACTAACTAACTAACTAACTAACTAACTAACTAACTAACTAACTAACTAACTAACTAACTAACTAACTAACTAACTAACTAACTAACTAACTAACTAACTAACTAACTAACTAACTAACCAATGAATGAAAAGCACGTTTTTGTAACAGTTTGCCGCGATAAAGTTTACTGACGTGCACGGAAAACTACGGACTGTCGAATTCTGGCGTGACGTCACGGCCCCATAGATGCAGGCGTTCTCTTACCAGGAGCCGTTTGAAGCGGGTTGTGCCAAATTTCCAACATCCTTAAGAGGACGTTAGTATTGAAGTGGTTGGAAACTTCAGACGCAGTAACGTACTTTCATCGAAGTGCACATGACATCCTGCCCTTATAAACAGTCCTAATCGTCATTATTACCGGTCAGAAAGAAACAAAATCACATTTTGTTTCGTATTAAAGCGTTGCAGCACGATCTTGAAGTAGTTCAGATCAATAAATTATGTAATTAATCTTGTCGACATTGAGCACCATCCGTATAACTGTCTTTCTGACACACATGAATAAAACAATTTATTGTAATGTTTCAATGGCTTCTTTTCATTAGACATGTTCTATGCACCACGTCGTTGAAAAATATTCGTTTATTCACTGACTGAATTAGTAATAACAACTATAGCTCGTTGGTACCAAAAAACATCAAAAAAGAAAAGAACGCAAATCATGTACAAGCTTTGCTCCAATCCGATGAGCAGTACTTCCAGTACCGAGTACATGGCCAATTATCGAAATGAGTACATGAAATACCACTGCGCCAAAAATAGATTGCGTTAGCAGTTCGCTTTAGGTCAGGTTATGCGAGCTGCGGCGCATCGTTGGCATAAGAAGGAGTCCACTGTCCCTTGCAAAAGAGCACCATTTGCATTTATCAAGCACATAATGCACCCCGTGTTGACGGTTAGAGACAAAACACCGACTACCGTGTATCATATGGTAGTGCCGTCCCATGGCGTGTTCAATATTACCGAACTATCATTCACAGCGTAGAAAGAATAAGATCTCAAAAATTGGCATGCCTACGAAAATTGCGCGCTACGTCACTTTTTGACTCGCACAGGAGGGTCATTTCCCCGCCGTATCGTAAGGTTTCTTTGGGGTGAAAACCGCCGCACTTCCCTTCCCTGTGAGCGGTGTCCCCGCAGTCTTATTGCCTCGCCCGAGGCACGCGTCGATGTCGAGACTGTCAGAAACACGCTCTACTCCGCCACTGAAGCTTGACGTCGTCGACTCACCGATGTTTCTGTGTTTTGTTCTCCTATGCGGCTCTACTTTAGCTTAGTCACTAAGGAAAAACAACGATAAGCTGATACATGTCCGCATTCTTGTGAATACGACCCAGTTATGCAGTTTTTACACATGACTGTAGATTGTTTGATTGCCGGCGAGCGCCTCCTAGAAATAAGTCTGCCGAATGTTACTGCGTGCACGAATACCGGCCCCGAACATGCGCAAGCGCCACTTGTAGGCTGCAGACCTAGCACGAACGCTGAAGCAAAGTGCGACTGGACGCTTAGGAAGAAGTCAGAAGCGGAGCAATTTTGGCGACGACTACATTTTTTTCAGTTGAGCGATGAACGGTTCCCTGTTTAGTTTCTTGCGACGATGGTATGAATGAAATTAACACCTTCGCAACATTCAGAGCTGGGCGATGCACTTTTAAGGAAACTTCAGGACAATATAGACAGTAAAACCTTCAAGTCGGTGCGAGGCTAACGTTGTTTTTAAGGCGAGGAATCACCCCTATAGATCACGTGCTGCACGCTGACCACATTTCGTGCCGCAAGACTCTTAATACTCATTTTTACTCGTAAGCTAATAATAATAATAATATTTGGGGTTTTACGTGCCAAAACCACTTTCTGATTATGAGGCACGCCGTAGTGGAGGGCTCCGGAAATTTTGACCACCTGGGGTTCTTTAACGTGCGCCTAAATCTAAGCACACGGGTGTTTTCGCATTTCGCCCCCATCGAAATGCGGCCGCCGTGGCCGGGATTCGATCCCGCGACCTCGTGCTCAGCAGCCCAAACTCGTAAGCTAACTCACATTTCTAGTTGTTTCTATAGAAGGCACTTATTACACATACACCTGTACACTTTCTTTCGTTGACCACGTATCCCCAAATGCACTTTCATTCTGCTTGCTGGTTTTCTTTAACTGTGTTAAAATTCCGCAACAACGCTAGCAGTTCTTGGAAAATTCCGTCGCTATAGCCTTTAAGTTGGCACATATTAAACAAAACGACGACAGAGTCAAGAGGGCGGGCTGACGTTAATATAGCATGAAAAATGGGTCATCAGAATGGCGCTCTCCTTTTGACAGACGCGCGTTGCAAGCCGTCCAACGTGTAAGGACGGACTCACTCAAGTAACTAAATGCTGCATGAACGTGATGACAGCTTCAACCCATGGTTACCAGCTGAATTTGTTCTGAAGAAGCAACACTTTCTTGTCACGCACCTAAATATACCACTCATGACAGTACCCCTCCTGGGGAGACTTCGCATTGAAGTATGGTTACATAATCAGGAAAAATCAAGGGCATCGATCTCTGACTCAAAGATGCAGTTTAGCTACACTGTCTGACTTCTTACTGGCTGCTGCAGATCCTCCTTCTTATTCACTCCTTCTCTCTTCGTCTTTCAGTTTAGACGCCGCATTATTCATCGGCGTTGGCGGTAGACAGTAAGAAGTCACATACTCAAGCAGGCGTTCCATCGTCTGGAATGCCTCCTTTCGACTCATTTTAGGCCTCAGAGCTCATCACGGTTCTGTGCGCTTCTAACTTATTCCACACCATGGCACCTAGCGTGTCACTGGTGAATGCGAAAGAAACATTTGCGAGACGGTTTTAATTTTATCCCAACTTTTGTTCCCAGAACCATGATGCAACCTTTATACATCTTCCCCGGCGGCTCACAGCAAGATGTACGAAAACACCCGCCCAAAAGACGCACGCTCAGTTTCATTCGTTCGCGCTTTCAGAACACCACTCTGATAAAATTGTGTTGCATGCCCGAGCCACGACTTTACGCTGCGGCTGAAGTATATCAAGCAATTGTGCTGGGCACCTTTTAAATCATCGTTGTCACACGAAGACTCTTTCTAGAAAACAATCCAAATGTGGAATAAACGAAACTTTGCAAGAAAGTAGCGATGTGCCGTTGTGTGTTTCTAAACACATTGCAGGCGTGGGTTGCTGCAATACCGTGCAATACCGTGTCCAATACCATGTCCTTAAATTCAGGGTATATTTTTTTAGATATTTGACTATTTTGAAGACTATATTGCTTATCAATGTTTACTGATCAGGCAGGAATCGGTACAGCGTTTAATTAGGCGAATTTTTCCTCCTTTGTGCAACTAATAAGCAGAGGTCTCATTCTTAAAGCTATGCTCTTAAAAGAACTGCGTACGGCTGGCTAACCACCTTCGCTAATTGCAAATTAACAGCCTGTTTCATGATTGGTTAGCTTTTGCTTTTATAAACTCTTCCATACTTTACGCACTGTTTTGGGAACATGGGGCAAGGCCATGCCGCCTTTCTTTCTGTGGCCCCCCAAAAAATGAGTGCCATATTCTTCTTCTTTTTCGAGACTTCGTTGCATACAAACTTGCTGTTTAAGGGCAGCAAGTGCCCTTAATTAGGCGCGCAAGACCAGCTGGTTAGTTCCACTCAACCTCTTGGGTCACTGACTTAAGCCTCCCTCTTATAATGTCGTGTGCGGCAAGTGCGGGGCCCAATCATCGTGCTACGAGTTCAACAGACGCACGCCTCATTACGTGATTCATCGCGGTGAAGGAACGCGTCCAGAATTCATGACGCTCGACCAACCGTAAGCCGAGACGAAAAATTAGCTGCCTGCTGAAAGAACTCAACGCAGCACGGATGGTTAGCTCCGTTTATGATAAGCGCATTATAGCGCGAAGCTTGTCCCGAAAGCGCTGTAGGACGCCGCGGTTGCGTACGGCGGTTCGCCCTCTTTGTTTTATTGCGATAGCAATTATATGGACATTCCAGGCGAACTTCTGCCGTTGCCGTTGCCCTCGGTGTTAGCTTCAACGTCGCTGTGATGTTCTGCATAAAGTTCAAGTAGGATACCATCGCGACCACGCACCGTATGCTGCAGGTGCTAGGGAAAGCTTGAGAGAGCGGGCCTATACAGGCCGGGTGGCGTTAAAGTCCCTTTAGGTTACTTGGTGCGCTGGTGCCCTCTCGCGCTCGCAATGGAAGATGGCTTTCAGAGCGTTCACCGCCTTCTCACGCGCGCGAGCTAGGCGGGGCGAGGGGAGGCTGAAGTGGTCAGGTTAGCATGCATGTTCCTCTTCTACTGTAGCTGCGGCGACTGAGTGTGGCTGCGTGCGTCCTACCTTATAGGCAGTTTCCGGTGGGCTCCAAGCTTAAGTGACCAGAGATAACTGATGGCGTCGTGCGCGCTGTTGTTGCGCGCCTACTTATCGTTTAAGCGGGAGGCAGCGCGAAGTAGAATTCCCTGGCAACTTCCGCCGTTCTTCGTCACGCCGGCGTTCTGATATCGACTTTCCGCGGTCGTCGAGTGAAATGTGTTTATGCTTGCTTGTGCACGCGTGAGAACTTGTTGATGAATTTAGTTAGTAAGTTAGTCAGTAAGTAACTTACTAACTTAGTAAAAAAGCTAACACGCTAATGTTTACAGCAGTTCATGCACCTGATAAGGCGACTAACCACACTTCCCATAGCTGTCTAATAATTTTCTATCGCAATCAGTGCCTCGACTTCCGGTCGAAATTTCTTTTCCTTGCTCGAAACTTTTTACACAGTAGCAACGGGGCTAGTGGTGTATGCGGTTGGCTTCAGGAAAGAAGTCATGGGGATATTAATAAAGATCAGTGATCCGTCATTTGCACTTCACTTTCAGAGCATTCAAGCGGCATGCCGCTAAATACAGGCACCGACGTGTAAGTGAAGCTGCTAGGCGTGAGTGACATTGGTTTTGCGCAAGTGCAGTCATTCCTCTCCTAAACACCTGCCTCGAGTGCCGTAATTCGAATCGAGCAACTTCTTACATACTCCAATTTGTTTGAACAGCGCACCACTCATGGTTTTTAGATCAGAGCGACGACATGTCTGTGCTCCCGGGATGGCACGAAGCACTTCATGATTGCACTTATTTCATGAAAGGAGATAAATGTTTATCGTTTTGTACTTCCGTAACGCCCACGGCCTTCTTGCCAGTATTGCGGTCTTGCATTGATAAGTTATCTTTTTTTTGTCGTTTTAGTCTGGACTCAAGCGTAGAGTTTCGCACAATAACTAGAGTGAACTGGGGCGCTAGTGTCAGCGGGAGCTGCAGGCGGGGCGGTTCAGCCAGAATGAGAATCATGGTTAGTATGCCGGAACTTCCCTAAACTTCGTCCTTCTGGATTTAAACGGCCTTAGCTACTTTGCAAACTGATCGTTTTCAAGAGATAATTGCGCTATAAATAAATCAATTAACAGTATTAAAATTGTCCAACGCAAGGACTTGAGCACAGAACCTCTAGCACAGAAGCCCGATATAGCAACCATTGCGCCATGGACAAATTGACAAGTGGAACCATTGCAATTAACAGCCATTATGCGTATTCTCAGAGTCTTCTTGCTTCCTTCATTGAAAAAAACGTATAGATTGCTGTAATGCTTTGGCCAGTTAAGGCAGATAATTCGTAATAACGAAGCCCAAATAACGTCTCATGCCAAAAGCATGAAGATCAGGCAAATCCTTGTACCAACCATCATTACCACGGTGGCTGAACGATCGCAGTGCCAGAGTTCCGTCTAGTAAGTGTTGTAGGAAACTCTATGTAAACATTCGACACACATATCATCGCAGACATGATAAGGGACACAACATAATCTTTCAGTGGCTTCGAGGACATGCAACATCAACGGGAATGACCACCCAGACGTAGCCATCCAATCTGCACCTGAAAATGGTCAAGTTTTTTTGGTTCCGTTTTCGCGAACAGACGCTGCGGCTGGGCTGCGATTGATGCCCCATGAATGTACTTTGCCCGTGTGGGATTTGAACGTTTCCACCATGTGTCCTTTGCGTTCTTCATTTCCGGATACGCGGACGCATCTACCACCTGGTTTAACGCGACGTGAACGGATCATGCTGTACCGTCTGTGGCTAGGCGTTCAATTTATAAACTCGTGTGCTCTCCTTATTGGAATGGCCAACAGCCTCGCGGGCGACACATGCAGCAGCGATGACACGCTCGCACACATCATGTGTGTCTTCCCGCGATATAGTGCCCAGACAGAACTGATGTTCAGTACGCTGGACCAATTTTACAATTGTCTACTATCAGAAGTAAAAGCTTTAGGGGAGTGCTACCAAAGAGCATCCGTGCTGAAGGCCTTACTAGCGTTACTAAGGTTCCTGCGGTCTACAGGCCTTCACGACACACTTTATGAACGCCGCCCCCTACCGCTCCATAGTGTACGTGGTTTGTTTGTGCTCGTCTCTCTCTCTCTCTCTCTCTCTCTCTACCTGCCCCTTCCACTCTCTTTCTCTGTTTATCCACCTTATCCCTTCCCCCGTGCAGGGTAGCCAACCGGAATTACCTCTGGTTATCCTCCCTGCTTTTCTATGTATCATTTCTCTCTCTCTCTCTTTCTTTCTCTCTCTGGACGCAGGACGAATTCAGCCATCACATGTTCCGTATACGGCCTGTCCAAAAAGGTGACGGAGAGAGAGAAAATGATAAATGAAAGGTAGGGAAGTTAACCAGGAGAGGCGACGGAAGTGCTGTCCGAGGCAAGCACCTGTCTGATAAAACTTCTTGCGAACAGCGCTAGTAGCTCTCAAACTTCTCTCGTTTACTGCTGCGCAACGGCATCCGTCGACCCTCTTCCGCGAGGACTCGCAGCCTGTCCCAAGAAGCCGTTATTGATTGCCTCGAGAATGACACCTGGGCAGCCTCGAATGGGAAACGTGAGCCGTGTCTGCCCCACTCGCGTTGGCTTTTTCCTTGGTCCGTAAATCTATCGCACGGTTGCGGCCATTTGTCATCATATACTTCATATGTAGCGGCGATTACGTGATGGCCGTCTTTAGTTGATGAACTTCAGGCCCCCCTCCTGGTACGCAGTATGCAGATTGTGTGTATCCCGTAAAATGTAATATTCTATTTTATCTGTGATTACTTAGCTTTGGTTTTCTCTTTGCGCAACTTTTAGAACTTTCAATAGTGAGTCTAAAGGAGATAGTTGGGGGGGGGGGGGGGGGTAGTGTACCGAACGAACCGACCGACCGTAAGTAGAATTGCTGCCAACAATTACGTTGCCATGTTGAATGCTTGAATGGATAAATTGTGATGACATGCCTGACGTTTGTAAGACGCCTGAATGATGAATAAATTTGTGTATCCGCAACGCACGTCAATTGTTTATTTATATTCATGGGCTCTTATTGTCTAATATTGTTGTCGCCTTTGCGTGTATTGCGCGACTATAAGTGTGCGCTTTTCTCATCTGTGCGTCTTTCATCTAAGAGTACCTCGATGTCCTTCCTGCCCGCAGCTCCGTACGGAGCGCCGAGCGAGGAGGACATCGAGGCACTCCAGTTACCTTTAGTTCATCTTAAACCACACTGCCGCCTCGTGTATGTTTTCGGAACTTAATATGCGCGTATATGTTGCGAATCGACACAGTGTGTGGTGCAAGGATTTCTGTCTCTCTATGTTACAGTGTGTCTCCACTTTATTTACTTTCTTCAGCTTACTCCGTTCTAGACTTTCATAACATCTAACATTCCTTCATGGCGCATTATTTTTCTGAGACTTCTATGTGAAACGGCGTAGCCATTGGCATTATATTTACACAGACTAAATTTATGTTTTCTTTTAATTTTATTTAATCAAAAATACATAGTGATGACTTGAAATGAAAAACTCGTACGAGCAATGGGGCAGTTTAACATTTGGAGGCAGTGTATTACGTAAAAAAGAAGAATAAAGTGTATTATGACGCGTCGCACAGTTGCTGCGGTACGATGCGCAGGTTGCAACACTACCAAGGCAAGTAACGCGCAACGCATTATATATATATATATATATATATATATATATATATATATATATATATATATATATATATATATATATATATATATATAGCATTTACAAAGTTGAGGCAGACGAAAAATGAGAGAGCAGGAAAGGAAATTTATCTAAAGGCGGCGCAAAAGTACACTATAGAAAATATTTCGACAGAACTCATCTCACGATAACTGTGAATGGCGATGCGATTATCATTCTGGCAATTTAGTGACGTACCGTATTTCTCAAATGATATTAATTAAATGTCTTTAGTGGTTATTCTGATACTTCGATTGCTTTGGCTACATGCGATATACTCCGGATGAAATGAGGTTGAAAGGAATGATTTCCATGGAGCGACAAAGGCGGTATGAGGAAAAACATGACGAAAATGCGACGACAATAAATTTTGACGATGGTATAATGACGACAGCGAAGAGACGAAGACATGCGCGCAATTGGGATCATGAAGAGTTTATGACGACGTTGACTTGGCGCCGACGGTACGACGACAACCAGGTGATGAAGCTGGAATGATGACGATTGCACGACTGCAACGCTATGACAACGGATACGTGATAGCGATTGTCTGACGACGACGCAGTGGCGACGAAGGCATGATAACGGCGACATAATCATGATTGAATGGTGACTGCGTGATTGCGTCTGAATGACTAAGAAGGAAGGACGTAAATGTATCCACGAAGGTGCTATGACGATTGGCAACGACGGCATGACGGCAATGGAATGACGTTACTGAAGATTCTAAAGCACCACAGTGGCGACTGCGCCATAACGGTGATGATATGGCCACGACTATTTGACGAAGTTGGTGTGACGGCGACGACGTTACGAGTTGGATGTAGGAGTTAGAATGACGACCATGAAATCACCTCGACGACATCACGATGGCGGTGCAACAACCCATTAATGACGACGACTGTATGACGACGGTGCAATGGCGACGATGTCATAACAACGGCACGATGAAAATGAAACGACTGAAATGGAATGACGATGACTGTATTACGAAGCCTGTATGACTACAATATCATGATAACGAAGACATGGCGAGAGTCGGATGACGAAGCTGAAGTGACGACGATAGCACGAACACGACGGAATCAAGACGACGGCACGTAGTCGACGGTATGATAATATGATAACAGATGCATCATAGCCATTGTCTCACGACCACACAATGAAGAAGACGGCATGACTACGGCGGTATAATGACAATTGAATGACGACAGCATAATCACGATAGAATGACGATGAAAGATCGGCTTCGACAGAACGATGAAGGCGGTATATGACGACGATGGCATGACGATAAACGGATCACGTTACCGAAGTGACTACGGTGGTGAAACGATAGCGTGAAGGTGGCACCATAACGGCAATGGTATAACGATGGCATTGTGACAACCAATACATGAGGGCAACTGTATGGCGGTGACACGATGACGATGATGGCGTGACAATGGTATGAGGACAATGGGATGGCGGCGAATGTATAACAACAATGGTGTGACGACGGATGTATCACGAAGCCTGCGTGACGGCCAAGACGTGACCACGACGACATTACGAGAGGCAGTGACGACGATGGAACGACCCCGACAGCATCACGACGGCGGTACAATAGCGAATGAAAGAGTTCTGTACGACGATGATGACGAGACGATGACGGTATGACGAAAGTGCGATGAGAAAGATGGAATGACAATGATGCTACGACCACGACGTCATCACGACCACGAGCACGTACCTAGCGACCTAGGTGTTTGACAATTTGGGCCAATGGGAGAGCGTGGAAAGGATGATGACGACGGCATGACGAGAGTCAGATAACGAAGCTGGAATAACGACGATGAAATGACCTAGATGCATCACGACCATGAGCACGTACTATCGTGAGCAATATGAGCGGAAACACGCGAGCGCGTGGCAAATAGCCTCGAAACCGATTTATAGCGATACGCGGATGGCACTGTCTAAAACAGAGGGGAAAGAGGGGCGCTCTTCCGCTAACTGTTAGCACTCCCACTACGCCTGCTTTTTTTTGAAAACGATAGCTGAGGGCATTTCACTGGCCTCCGCCAGCCGATAAGACGGTTATGTGTCGCAGTGACTTACAACTAATCATGTTTTTTCTTTAATCCTTTTTTATATTTTTAAAGCACAGCTATTAGGCCCCCGTTCCTACGTTTAGCGTAAAATGCTTTCATATAATCCAATCGGATCTCGTGTATACCTTATGGAGCGCATCTTGTCACGGGTTACAGGCAGGCGGACACATTTCCCCGGGAAGTAGCTCTACAATACTTACGCATCGAAACAGTGATACTATTAGTAACCGCAATATCAAACAGCGTTATCAATGTGCGCTGGCGATGTGAAGTTCCGCGCTTTCTATAAAAAGACGCATGGTGGGAGTGCCAACCGCTATTAGAAAAGCGTCCTTCTTTCCACTTTGTTTCCGACGGCCGTCGCCGCGTATCGCCCATAGCAGGGTTCGAGGCTATCTAACACGCGCTCCTGTGTTCCCGCTCATATTGCTCACGATAGTACCTAGTGTCTCAAGGTGGTAAACACAGCATGGGCTATTGGATGGGCGGGTGGATGGATGGACGGACGGACGGACGCACGGAGGGACGGACGGATGGATGGACGGATGGATGGATGGATGGATGGATGGATGGATGGATGGATGGATGGATGGATGGACACATGCACGGACGGACGGACGGACGCCCGCAACTTCAAATACTTTTCGGCAACTCTTGTTACTGCTCCACAGCCCACGGCGCTTCTTCTCCAATTTCTTGAGTTGAACCCTGGTGGTTTGTTTCCTTCGATAGGTACAAAGAAATGGCCACCATGAACCTGCAGCGGAAACTTCCATTTCCATGCACCTGTAGGGGCGGCCCGTCTATTTCAGCTGCATCGTGTCTCGCAGCCGTACTCAGTTACAGCAGTCGTCAATACTTGCTGGGAACAACCGCGAGTGCATATTTCTCTAGCACGCTTACTGCGACAACGATGTCCAAATGAAGAAGGAAGCCGCGCAATAAAAGAAAACATTACGCTTTAATGAATATGCACTTGTGCCACCTCATATTCTGGAGACGCTGTTTACCGACGTTTGGATGAAGACTTTGTAATTATGCAGGTGTCTTACCTGTTGAATCAGCAGAGGGGTCGTGGCGTTCTACTTAACTTGGGTGCGAGGTCAGGGGTTGCGGCGACCGTTTACGTATAATTACGTAAACGGTCGCCGCAACCCGACGGGAATAAAATGAACGAATGGAGGCGCTTAGGCTTCTGTACGAGTTGCACACTGTGGCATTCAAGCAAAATAATGTGAGCATGTATTAAAAATAACCTACCAACCTACAGAGCCACTATGACGTATCGTGAATGTATACATACTGAGAAAAGAAAATCTCGCTTATCTTGATCTACTATTCAACTGCATACGTCATGCAGAACATTAGCCTTAGATTTAGCTTGGCGATCAGGTGGCTTTGTTAAAAGCACGTGATACTCTCGACTTCATTTTACAACTATATTTGCGGAAACGGTATGCGGGATGAGAATTACTCCAAAAAATGCTGATTAACATGAGAAAAAAATGAAAAGTCAACAAAGGGTGCGTGGTCAGAGGCTCCCTCGACACCTGTCCTGCCTCTTCGAGGTGCGAAGTGCAAATGATGGTTGTCCGGAGCAGAACACCGTCGGACATATAGATATATATATATATATAGTTTCGTAAGCTCTCCCATCCGCTCTCTAACTCTACCACGCGACTGGCTTCCCACACTTCGCACACATACTCTTTTTTCCACTTTTACACTCCTATGCTAACGCATTAAAACACACACACTGTTGCTTATTAAATGATGAGCAAGCACGAAAATAGACCACCGAAAGACCTGTTACCCCAATCATCGGAAGTAATCTCAAGCTATGAAGGAATATATTAAAAACAAGAAATGAATAAAATTGGAAAAACTGTAAGAAAGAACAGCGAAGGAATAGAGTATCACTCGACTCCAGCATAGCCTGCAATACAAGACAGAAGCGAGCGTACACCCCGAACTTGGGTCGAAATCACCCATTTAGCATTTTAAAAAAAAAAGGGGGGGGGAGGAATAAAGAAAGGAAACACCCGACTCTTAAGAAGCAGTCTTGAACCGCCGAATAAATTAGGTATCATCCCGACGCAATCCCCGCTTTAATTGATTCCCTGCACAGTCTCCCATGCTGACTGCGAATATTGACAAGGAATATCTTCGTCTCGTAATCAGCCTCCTCCTGTTGCAAAATATTTTCTCGCGTAATACGGGTCTGCTTCTAAATGTGCCTGCCTCTTTTTCGTGTTTGTCGTTCGGCAGTTATCGCTCCCTACTTATCGGACGTGGATGTCGATCTAGCGTTGCTAATTGCCGATGAGAGAAAGCGGAACCGGCAAATCCCCAAACAACCAAAACCTTCGCTCGTGAATGAAACGACTAAGTCAAATAAGCGCACGCGTCGCATACTATGTACCTACTCGAAGAATAATTAATTCTAGAGCACGCTTTCTCTGAAAAAATTTTAAAGAAGGATCGGTTTCCCAGAGTTTCCCACCTGTAATATCTTTCGCGGCACTCTAGGTAGTGGCAGAAATGCTAATTGTTCAGTTCACTTGAAAAGTTTATTGAACAGAAAAAAACAGGAATATCCTACATTTAAAAAATATATAAATATATTTTAAAACAAATACATCAACAATACCGTGCTTACTAAAATAAAATGCATGCGTTTTCTTGCTTTTCCATGTGGTGGTGTTTTATGTATTTATTTATTTTTTTATTTATTTTGTTTCTCTGTATTGTAGCACAATTTAGCATCGACAGAACTGTAGGAGTTTAACGCTGTACACTCTAGAACTTTTGCGCCCGAAATGATTATTACTTAGAAAAGTGCTGGTGTACCGTTGTTTTACAGCTTAGGTCCTAATTACCGATATATTAAGTACAATTTTCGACTACTTATTCCTCTGTTCTTTAGCGTTGAACATATCCGCTTGTATACATGTAAAGGGATAAAATATAACATGGCAGAACGACTTCGTTAGAGCCGTTCTTATATCTTGCTTTATTATGCGAAAAGATCACTTTTAACCAAATTAAAACGCAACAAAACAAGCAAATGAGAGAGTCAACACAATGCGAGGGAAACAGGCTCCTTCGCACTATTGGGCCACGGAATAGTAGTTACCGCATTCCGATTAGATCAGAAAGTAAATACGCTCGTGGTCCTGTGAACTTATCGTATGTTAAGAGGAATCTTTAGTTCTGGGGCTCCTATCAAAATGCATGGAAAATCGGAAATCGTTTTTTTCGCCAACCACTGGACCAAATGAGGTTTGCTGCATTTAAAAGAAAACGTTTACGTCTAGCGGCTGCTGCTAGTAAACTTTCGATGTAGGCCGTCAATTCTTTAACAGATATTGTTGAAAAGCGCAAATTTTCAGAAACGAAACTATGAAGTTTACAACTCTGCAACTTAGCAATAAAAATGATACCACAATTCTGGAAATTGCATCTAATAGTGTACTTCAAGTGGGCAAAATTGGTGCGTTATACATGGCTCTCAATGCACGACTAATATGTGAGCGGGACTTACGCAGAATCTTTGTAAACAGTGGAACGAATTCACGTATGATATAAATTGATAAGTAAAATTTTCCCGCTTTCGATTATCTAACTGATGCAGTTTGCCGAACTGCGCTATCTGTTCTTGGTGTAAGGCTTCAAATTTTCAAGATTCTGGTACAATATCATTTATGCGTTTTACATGCATCAGAACAGGCGGCATCGGAGTCGGATCCGAGCTATAGCTTCCTCTTAAGAAGTACAGGTGGTCAGAACTTATCTGTAGCCCCTCACTACTACGGCTATCATGGTCCGCGCGTATATCTGGGAAGTTAAATTACGTTAGTATAATGAGAATTTTTGCCAGGGTTGAATTATCCGCACTACGAATTGCTCGCTCCGTGGTGATGACACAACCAATTGTGTTTCTTCGACTACGATCACCGTGAAATGGCGTTCGCAATCGAACCAGCCTCCCACTCAGCCGGATGTCACACATTGCCATGAATCGCGAAACCGTCCGGCTAAAAAAAAAAGAACACTGCTTGATTTATGCACAGGTAAGAAAGAAGTCATCAGTCGTGGCACAGTCGCAGAGTGCGACAAAGTATGGATGAAGCCATTGCGAAATGCGTGGTTTTAGCTTGGTGCGTGATCTCGCCTCCCTTTACCATACGAGGTTCAATATTTTCCTCCTTGCGTACTCGAATGGCCTTGTTTGTGCTTACCCGAACTTGCCCGGAATTTATTTAACGTAGGCGGCCCTTCGGTGTCGACCATTGCAGTATCTTAAGTAGGTAGTATAAGTATATCAGTGAAGCACAGCTCAATGCAAAATGAGGTAAACTTTTCGTAACTTTTGTGTTAGAAAAATTATCGAAATTAATATTGCTGCTAAAAGTTCATGTTTTTTTTTTACTGGCCCATTATGCGTACTATTTGAATTGAGCTTATCAATTAGAGACAACTTTTTTGCTTTCATGTGGCATACCCATAGTAAAAGCTCCATATACATAGTCTGCAATCGCTTTCAAACCTGCTCCGAAAGCCTATTTTACTGCTCCAAACTGCGTTTTTAGGTCTTCTCTAAAAGCTGCTCCAAAATGGCATGGGCCAGTAGCATCATTGTAACACTCAAAAGTGGAATTTATCACACAAAGCACATAAATATGAATCTGACAAGCACAGTAGACGCACATATCTACAAATGGCGGAAGCGGGTTGTATTGACGCAACTCTATCCGATGCTGTTCCCAACTTACTATAGCACACGTTTGGCATTTTTGTGTATTAAAAAAACTAAGAAATGTTGAGGTGCGTCGGTTACATATCGCTGTGCTGGCATAGGGTCGATCAATTTTACGAGTGAAAGAGCACTTTCGGGATTCCTCGCATGTATTTATTATTGGAACTGTCGTCTGAAATGTGTAGCGTGTCTCGTCGTCTTTGCCACATAGACAAGCCACAGGTGACGCCTGTGTTATGCGGAGCAAGAAATGTTTTGTGTACGCTGCGCATTTGGGGAGTTAGTGTCTGGGTGTTTCTTGAAATGTCTAGATCCAACTGGTATTTCAGATAAGGATCCACTTCGTAAAGAATAGATTGCTGTAAGTGGCTCAACTGCAAGAAAACAGCTCAAGCGATTCATCCTAACAGTAATAGCACATGTTATATATACCAAACCACAATTGAGAAACATCTCAGGAGTGTATGGGATAGCCTTTTCTGACGTAATGACCTCGCTCGAAATCGGGTAAATAGCAAATAGTTTTCTGGAGAGTGGCCTGTAAAGCGTGCTTTACCGCATACTGACTCTTTCTACAGCGAAGCAATAACCTAATGAAGGAGAAATAATAGCGTGTAATAAATTGCACCGGACGGGCAAAAAAAGTCGTTTCCGAAATTAAAATCTACACGTGCATTACATGTGCAAGAAATAACTCTCTAGCGAATTCCAATTTTATAATTTAGAAGAAAGAAGAGGCACCAGTTATCCCCTTGCTGTGCAACTGTAGCAGCGCCAATGGCCGAGAAGACTCACACCACGTGAAGCTCAGAATGTACTGTCATACAACGCGTAATTTGCCGTGTAGTCACGCGTTATATTTTAGTAAAGAAGCGGAACACACACGCGCACGCACGCACGCACGCACGCACAAACACACACACACACACAAGCACACGCACACACGCACACGCACACGCACACGCGCGCACACGCGCGCACACGCACGCACACACGTACACACGCACACACGCACACACGCACACGCACACACGCACACACGCACACACACACACACACACACACACACACACACACACACACGACAAAGCAGACTGGACGCAATAGTTCTGGTCGTCATGCTTAAGTATACAAAGATTTCCGAACTCTACACGGCTCTTCAGATTGCTCAAGATTCGGCGCACAGCTTCGGAACAATTCATATGAAAAGCAGGCTACAAAATTTGTTCAACTCGACAATGTCGCGATGTATAGGGTGACGTCATCAATCAGCACATGTATACGGCGGACAGACGGGCGAGCGCTGGAATGAAGAAGACTTGCGCGAGCAAAGCGCCGCACTGCAGTCCTGGCTCTGGTGGGCTGAGGCCGCTCGGCGTAGCATTGTCGGAAACTATTTATACGCCTCTCAGTGTGAGAGTGCTAGGTATTTGTGGAAAGGTTATACTAAATATAAAAATGAAATAAAATAATTTTCAAATTCACCCAGATTTAACCTACATGCTTAATTTGGGTGAATCGACGGTTTAATTAAGCGCGCAATGAAGTACTGCACAACCTATATTCAAGGCTTGGCCAAGAATGGGTACTCACCCATTGACACGTGCCCACTGGGCCAAAAATTGGGGTAATCAAACGTAACGAATTAGAGAAAACCAAGGAAGCCGTTCAATTTCATGTTTCCTAAAAAAGGTAGATCCATCAGCCGACATATTAAATGCAGGTTTCCTGTCGTGACTTATTCATTGATTAGGGAGAACAAACAGGGACTCACATGCTATACATTGTCGGGTAAAGTTCCGACGAGGATCCGGTGGCACATGCTCAATTTCTCCTGTATTATGGGACAGCCCAAATATAAGAAATTTAAGAGAACGAAAGACAGCCGTTGAACATCAAGCGGCAATTACATTTTAAAAAATTTGTGTTTTGCCTATAACTAGACATTGCATTTAGATATTTTATTTCGTGTTTTATTTTCTCTCTACGCAGAACGGAGTTGCGCTCACCGGCACTAATTTGTCGGCGTGCATTCAGTACTAGATATACTATACCGATCCCTTCAACTCGGCAAGAAACACCGTCACAAGGAAAACCTCGCTTAGGAAGATTAGCTCTATAAAGCCGTCAGCGGGCGGCGATGACGACGTAGTGACATACGGAAAGTACTAGATATACAACGATTTCTGGTTCTTCTGCGTTCTTAAAGAAAAAAAATGCCAATACAATAAAGGTTTGAAGGTGGGGCGGCCCGGATCTGCAAAAGTTGTTTTTCTTTTTTTTTTCTTTAGGAACGCCGCAGTGGGCCGCTCCGACTTCCTTTCGACCACCTTGTTTTTCTTTTTTTTTAAACATGCACCTTAATCTAAGTAGGCGAGCGTTTATGTATTCCGCCCCATCGAAATGGGCCAGGAATCACACCCGCGACCTGGTTATCAGCATATTATTATTATGAAGTTCAGTGTTTGACGGAAGCCCGTGTGGTCGGGATGAAACATGGTTAAAAGGTAAACAAAAACGCAGGTTCTTTCTTGAATGCTGTCGAACGACAAATGGCGCGTCCGCAGTTACCCTATTGCTGCCTCTAGTCAAAATCGCGCCGGAATACCATATATCCCGTCCACAAGTGAAGCTCTAAGCCGTATTCTGCGTTCATACAATGTTCAAGTGGCGGACATTCCAAACCAGAAACTACGACGATCACTCCTCAATGTTAAGGACAAATTACCAAAAGAGAAATTCCCAGGTGTTGTGTACGTTGTCCCATGCGCGGATTGCGACTACGTGTACATTGGCGAAACTGCTGACTTTGAAAGTCGTTTAAACAGCACAATTATGACGTCAAAAAAGAAAATGTAAGAAAATGTGAAATCCAGTGCTTTGGCTGAGCATGCCGCTTCAAGCGGCCACGCAGTCGATTGGAGGAAGGCACGTGTCCTTGCCAGGGAAAAAGGGCTATCTCGACGCCTTGATCTTGAGTCGCTCGTGTTTCAGACTACGCCACACACTCTGAACAGGAGCGATGGCAATCTGCCGTCAGTGTATGCGCGCTGCCTGTGTCACGTGTTCAAGACTATTTAAGCGAGCTGCTCGAGCACCTTTGTTTATTTTACCTGTGAACAAGGCTCCCGTGTGAGAGCCGAAATGTCTTTTCTTTTAGATCTTTATTTGGTCGGCGAAGTGCCCCGGGTTTTCGTTTACATTTTAACCATATTATTATTATTATTATTATTATTATTATTATTATTATTATTATTATTATTATTATTATTATTATTATTATTATTATTATTATTATTATTATTACTATTATTATTATTATTATTATTACAACGCCGCAGCCACTGAGCCACCGTGACTTGTAAGGACTATAGATGTAAACAAGAGCTTTAAACAATTTCTTGGTTAGAGTGCTTCCTCGAAAAACACTGCTTTGCGGCAACTTTGGTATTATCGCTGCTGAAGACCTTCCTTTGGGCCATCGAACCGACAAAGCAAGAGAGAAACCGTTTCGAGGGTTCCGGAGGCAACGTCAATTTTCGTACGCTACTGTATACCTTACCATTCACGCTGTATGCCCGATATTACAGGCACAGTAAGGAGGAAGGATAAATCTGTTTAAACTGACAAAGTATTGTTTTGGTGCTTTATTAGTTTCCTTAGATTCGTGCGGAGAGGTCGATCAGTTGTAGATAAAACTAAGGCCGGACTTGCAGTTCTTCAATTTCGCGTAGAAATCTTGGCGGCGTCATGTCAGCGGGACGTCCCAAACTTTATTTCGCATTTTCAGGGATGTATCGGAGTAGAGGTCATCGAAATTTGCCGAGTACAGCCGTTGGCTCGTTTACAACGGAATACAATCCATATTTAGCGATTTAAAAAATTGCGAGCTTTAAGTCGACGTGGTAAGCCAACTTTCGTCTTTGATTTTTTTGTTCCACCCCGCCAAGATCCTCCTCTCATGGCCCGAGTGTCGTACTCGCTATTTAAAAAAAAAGTTATTAATAGAGCAAACTTATTTTTGTCTTTAGCGCCCTTTTACACCAGCACGTGTCAACCGACTGCATTAGTTGAGTGTACGCGCACGTAGGCATGGATCGTTCTGCGATTGTCGGAACCTAGGCGAACGAACGGGAAGCTATATTACCGTACTTTGGAGACCTTGGTTCGCTTTTCGGGGCCTCCTGATTCGGGCGACGCGCTAGAAAATTGCATGAGTAGACTTACATTTGTACTTAGATCACGCTCTCCTCCCAGAGTCAGCTACGCTATGTTTTTTTAACGTTATTATTATTGTTTGTTTCTTTCGCGGTGCTGTCTACCTTCCTGCCGTCGCAACACCACTGAGTTGTGCTCTTGTGTTTGTGTATGGCTTCGCTCTTCCGGACTGCAACCGGACTTTGTTGACATCGCATTCTCTTTTCTTTGTTTCTAGCTGCAATATTTCAGAGGAAGCATTTGCATAGAGGCTTAGGAGAGCGACTACGCGTAACTGTCATGAAACGTCCTTCATGTTCACCTTATTTGGCTGGCGTGGAGCGTTTCAATTTTTGGTGTGTAGCTGTCAGTAGAATATTCGTCCTGTTGACAGTGCGCAGTACGTTCTGAAATCGCCGATACGAGACCTTCCTACGCCATTATTGCTTGCTATTCGAACTATGAAAGTTGGCTAAACTCGGTGTTCTTGAACGTGTCATGAATAAATGCCTTCTTGAGATAAAACATCAAAGCTTGAACTATTAAAAATGGAGTGGTGTCTATAAACGTCGTTTGTGTTCACCGTGGTGGGATGACGTCAAGAGTGTGTAAGTTTTGCTGCGTCACCGCTAGGATGAGTCTTTCAGCTTCGTCCCCTTGGCAGCGTGCAGCGTGTTTCTAAATTTGAAACGCGTGGCATTTGTACGGCGTTCCGCTTAAGTGCAGCCGGTTCTTGGTGCTGCGAAATTCGTTTAAGCTGAAGGGCTTTTGAACATTTCCTGGAAAAAGTAACCACTTTACTTTCGACGTATGACGGGCGGCTGTCGATCGATATTTCGAAACTGCACAGTTTAAATATAAGCTGCTGTAGACTATATTGGAAGAAATTCGAATTGACAGAAGCATCATTTGTGCAATTTTAGTCAGTGGGCGCAACTACAAGAATAACTAAATCTTGATTGGCGTTAAAGTCAATAATGTCTCTTTTTTTTGCCACGAAGTGACTGACTGAAAGCATATGCACTATGGCTATCGGCTGCAGTCATTACGAGAAAAAAATTATGAATATCCAACGCACATCTTTGAATCGTTGTGAGGTGAAGCTTTCGTGATGTGGTTAATAACATACTATACATTTGCCGATTTGATTATTGCGTCCTTGACGTAAAAGTAACTGGCACGCATCTCTTCTCGCGCACCCGTACTATACACTGTAACACATGCGGCGATAATAAGAAAGAAGAAAAGTTAGTGGGAGTTCGCACAATAAAAGTGTGCGTCTATTGTGGCCTAATTATTAGAGCATCGGGATGATGTGCTGGGGGAACAAAGTTGGAACCCGCCTCACCATCACCACATTCTTCCTTTTTTTTTCTTTGAAGGTATGAAGTATTCGGTACGAAAGCAGCAGCACCCAGCAGCCGCGGCAAGGAAAGTTCGAGATGGTTAGTAGAAAAAAAAGCTTCGCTTTAAATTTCGCGTCGCTGGCGGGACACAATAGATACAAGATTCACGTCTAGCAGTAATCTGCTGACTGAAGTCAAAGGGAGCTGCACCTGGCATGCATAATGTTCAATTCACCCGCAGCCTAATTGACAGGTTGCGTGCACGACTGTGTACGCAGTGGCAGAAAGGGATAACATAGCGTTTTACCACAAAGTAACACAAGATGAACTTCAGATTCTTATCGTCACACACAAAATCGATGCCTCTACTGTCAACAAGCAAAGGCAGAAAGACGTGACCGGTAGCGGGTGGACGTTAAAGAAAGAAAGAAAGACGAGGACATTTTCAATTATTGCCTCTACCGCTTGCACCATACACATCATTTTGTGTGTAAAGCATGTGCTGCTAACTGTTCCGCAGTGCCCGCGTAGCATTTACGTGCGTGACGAAGCAATGTATATTGGGGGTAGTGTGGCCTACAAGAAGTGTACCGCTCGGACATGCTATGGTGCGCTGTCTCGATACGTCTCGACCATCGTGCCACGGAGTCGCGTCCCACAGAGGAGAAGGGCTACGTGGCTCGTGGTAACCAAAGGACACGCTGTATGCACACGTGGGGACGCCTGGGAAAGCGAGGCAAGAGGCGATGACTGGTTGGAGCGCGAGAAGCAAAAATTAAACAGACCGATGCATTCTGAGAGGGTGTTCTGCTGAGGAAGTTACTCGGAGCCAGAGTTTCTTTCTTTTTTATTTTTTTTGAAGTTCCCATGTTCAAAGCTGCATCATTTGCCTTCTTTCCATAAGTGCTTTGAACTGGTTATTTTGTATTTGTGGCAATAAGTTAACCAGGGCTGGGAAAAGACACACTGCAGATGTATCGTGATACAGATACAAGATACAAGCCGATGAGTTTTGTCCCATAGGATATTTGCCATGTGGAAATTACGATACTCGGACACATAAGTAAATTCCTCATGATAGCTACACTCCAGAGGCCGCTGCACGCTAATATGTGCTTACTGGCGAATCTGTTATCTCCGGCCAGTCAGACATCTTTCTTTTGAAATTTCTTCTACTGACGCGTACAAACATTCCTCGAAGTTGTAACAGCGAATATCTGCAGTAATCACACAACGCTCTAAGGGGACCACCAGACGTGCAGCGGTTAGCGCAAATACGCTGCGAAAGCAGCAATTTTTTCATGCAGCCTTTATGATCAGTGCGATGCACTGTTTAGCGGTCCATTTATCAAAGAGGCCAGCGCCTGATATTAAAACGTGTTCAATCGTGTAATTTTTTCATTGTGCCGCATTAAGCTTCGGTGCGTAATTGGATATTACGCACTGAATAAGTCGCACGTGTTATATGGATGTAATGTTTATAAAAATGAACCACGTGACGTTGTATGGATTATTATTAAGGGAAAAATCAGACATCTACCCGTTCGTAGCAATTGCTACAAAGTAAACCCGTACGGCTTTCTCGAAAGAAAAGCCACAGAGTTGACGCAAAATTCGTCCGGAACTCGAACCCGGGACCACCGCATGCTTTAGGCGTCAGCAAAACGGCAATAAATATAGCTTGTGGAATGAAGGTATTTAAAAACAGGCACACTAGAAAATTAAAAGAAGCTCATAATCATCGTTATAATCACAAGTGCCTAACTGGTTCAGCAATGCAGCAATGTTCAAAGTGTGCGTAAGTGAAGGCTGGAGCTCAAGCCGGAGCAGTACACGCCGCTGATAATGGTCTTGCAAGATGTGCATCTTAATTTCAGTTTGTACCAGACAGACGAAGAAACTATAGAATATGTAGCAGCAGAAAATGTTCGCTTTAAGATATCCTGCCGAATATCATTGGGAGCCCTCAGGTTTTTCGGTTAGAGCTTCCAGAAGATAGGCACGGAAACGGGTGCCGAGGAGATCTCTGCGATCACCCACGTTTGGCAACCGACTCCTCTTTCCCATTCTTGTCAAGGGGCATTGAAAGAAATCTGGTAGAACGTCTGCAACTTTTGAAGAGCATTCACTCACGTTGTAGAAAATGTACAAATGTGCCACGAAACAAACCAGCACATGTTACAAAATCGAACGCGTTGACAGCGGCAGAAAATCCGAGACTGCGAAACTGCACAGTGGGTATTGGGGCGACGGAGCGGAAGGCAGCTGTAGGACCATATCGAACGTCAGCGAGCAAAACTAAAGTAGAAAAGGTTTGTGATATTTCAAAACGCTGCGGTCGCTGCTGCTCGAACCCATGTGAGGCTAGATGATTCTCTGACCGGGGTGATTTAAAAGAAAGATTTCCCATTGCGATTACTCGTCTATAGCGTCTGAAAATAGCACAGAAAAGGTTGAGCGTGTTCTGTAAATTTCAAGGCAGCGCCAAGGCGATAAATAATTGTCTAGTTACTCTGTCAAATGCATTGAGCTTTAAAGGGATACTAAATAGAAGCACTAAATTAGTTTAGGCTGATAACAAGTAATATTTCAAAACTCCATTCTAAATAACCCTTCTCTGCTTGGCTGGATACATAGCTTCCTAACCCAGCGTTCTCAGTCTGTGCACTTTAACGGCTCTATTTTCTCTCCTGTCAGTGTTTCATCCGGCGTCCCACAAGGTTCCGTTTTAGGCCCGCTTCTTTTCTTATTATACATTAATGACTTGCCGCACTGCGTGTCCGTTAATATTCGTCTTTACGCTGATGATTGCGTCCTCTATCATAGTATTAACACACCAATGGATCATGATTTACTTAATGACTCCTTTGCAAAATTTTGTAGGTGGTGCAAGGAATGGCAAATGAACATTAATTTCTCCAAAATCGTTTCCATGTCCTTCTCCAGACGCCCATCTCCATCACTTTTCACGTACGCTTCCCATGGTCAAGATTTAAAAAGAGTAACCGAATTTAAATAGCTTGGTCTTCATTTCTCCCATGACATGTCATGGTCGAAACACATTGAAATCATAGGTAACAAAGCTCTTAGACGTCTCAGTGACCTCCATTGTTCATTGCGTAAGGCTCCAAAGGATACCAAACTGATGACGTATAAAACACTTATCCGCCCCATTCTTGATTATGGCTGCATCATATGAAATCCTCATAAAAAATCCGATATTAAAAAGTTAGAATCAGTCCAACAGAAATCAGTGCGCTTCATTTTTCGCAACTAAAGCCGATATTTTTCCCCTTCTTCCCATTATACAGCTACAGGTCTTACAGTTCTTACATCTCGCCGCCGCTTAGAATGCATGAAATTTTTACACACGCTGGTTCATTCTGAGCGCCTTGTTATACTAAATAATTATTTGAACTTTAGTCCACATTCTATCACTAGGAGTTCTCATAATCTCAACCTTATCCCTTTCTTTTGCCGAACGGAGATGTTCAAGCACAGCTTCTTTCCATTGGCCATTTAACTCTGGAATTCACTGCCTGGAAGCATCCGCTCTTTACCTACACATGAATTTTTGAAAACAATTACATATACTTGATATTCATATTTTTGTGCCTGTATCCTGTTTTCTTCCGTTCCTTTTTTTTTCTTTACTGCCCACTCCTGCAATAGCCTCGCCGAGGCTGCAGTATGTATAAATAAATAAATAAAATAAATATTTCGCGGTAAATGTATGATTATTAGGATAGTCAATGAATGCCAAAGTTCTGTTTTTTATTTAATATCGCGCCGAAACCCCAGTAGCCCTACGTCACGTTGTTCTTGTTCAGTGAAACTAGCGACTGGCTAAGTTCAGTGTTGGCTGCTTTAGAACAGAATGTAGACCGTCTCTGCCCTTGACAATAAAAAATTAACTACGCCCGAGCAGACGTCGTCAAAATCGATGACGTCACGCCAAGATGGTGCGGGAACTACGCAGCAGCGTCGCCACCCGTCTGTTGCTTTTGCCTCTGTTCTGGTTTATCGAACCTCGACTAAAAATTTAGCGTCGGTATATTTTTTTAGTTTTACATGGGTAGCTCACAAACGCAGCTCAAATATTTTTTTTCTCTTTAGCGTCCCTCAAAAGAGAGTATAGGGTGAGAGCAACTAAAGCTGCAGCGGAAAATAGGAAACGACGGCTGGACTTGTAGATAGTTAGCACAAGGACAGCAGAGCGACGGCAGGGGGCTCTGTGTTCCATGGTACACCTTTCAACGCTGCTCTCGAAATGTGACAGCCGTCAAACTGTTCTGACTCACCTTATCTAAGTGATCCCTAATGATGGACTTTCAACCAAACTTAGTGCATTAGCCGTGAAAATAAAAAAGAAAACTGTCCCGTAATCGACAGCAGATGTAAGCATGAAACGGCTACCGGCAAAGCAGATTGGTTAGAGCTGATGCTAGCCACAGTCTTAAAATGGGTGCAATGCATGTTCGCAACGGCACACCCTACCACATCGCACCGCACCACGCCATACTGTGCACTGCTCCATATGGAGGCAAGAGTTTCCTGTCACAGACAAAACCTCATTGCAAGTATTCGTGGCGCGCCGGGCGCGCCGCGGAACTCGCGGACCGCTGGCGTTGAAAACAGCCGTCGGCGCCAAAAATGACAATCAATTGTATAGTGCCCTGTATCTGCCTTTTGAACGTTGCTATTGGAAATGACAAATGAAACTTCAGCATGCTACAAGTTTCAGCTTGAGTGATATTGTGAACAAACGTTAGGAAGAACTTGGAAGCAATATCTTTTATAACCTGTTTGGGAAGTAACTAGCGTATATAATACATAGAAAATACGGGGAAGGCGGGAGATGGAAATTGAAGACCATGAGCAGAACGACAACAAGGTATGTAATGCAGCCTTGACTGGTTGCCCGGATGATCTTGTTTTGTTCTCGCAACCTGCCCGGATGTTCTCGTTCGAGTGCCCGCATAATGGCTCTGGCTTTTGGTTCAAGGTCACTCGAAAGGCGCCGACAACGGGACGTAAATGCATTTCATGCTTGATACGGCAAGTATCGTCTTTTAGGCTACGTGACCTCAAACAGCAGGCCGGCGTGGAGGGAAAAGTGCGATTGCAACGAGCAGAATCAGTTCAATGAAACAAGGCTTTCTGTCATTGCGTTATCAATTACACCGTTGCATTTTGTTCCAGAACCGACGAAGCCAAGTGGGCGCAATTTCACGCCCCGCTCAATCGTTTCTGCCGGAGCCACAGCAGCGTTCTGGCTTCCAGTGCAGGCATCAACGTCGTTCGCGCACACAAATTAGCGTTCGTGCTGAGCATCCGTGTCCATGCCACACCGCGGGAACATCGAACTAAATTTGTGTAATCCTTTCTTTGGGCGCTGACCAACGCCGAAGGTTTTCCTTCAATCCCATTTTGTGCCCCGTCGAGGATTAGCATCTGCAACGCCGCCCGGTACGCTAATCACGCCAGCGTATACTGAGATGCCCTCCGTAAAACTTGCATTTATTTTATCGTCTCCCTTTTTACAGCTTTTAATAATTCTGTTGCAGAGCGTCTGTGCGTGTATTTAGCGCCGACTCGATCAGGCGCTCGTAAAGTTCAGTCCAAGTACCTAAGATCTGCCTGGAACATATTACCTGAAACAATTATGTTCCAGGTAATATGTTTCTGCACTGCACTGCCCACACGTGTCTGTGACACGTGTGGGCAAAGGTATAAGAAGCCGTGTTTCTTTCAAATAAACGTTGTTGAAAGTCGGCGCTTGTGGCTTCGTCTTCTCGCCTCGTGTCCCGTCTATGTTTTGCGCTGCCAACACCAGGGGGCAAAATAAAATACTTCATGTAAAACTGGAGCCGGTGTAGCAATACATTTCACGACACATGTTCAGTCTGCAGCTCTTGAAACTGGTTCCAAGCACAAAGTGTCTAGTAAAATGGTTTGCTTAAAGCACCGGCTTGGATTCCATTCTGCATTCTCGACATTCTACCTAACGGCCATAATTAAAAGGTTAATTAGTAAATATTTGTTCATTATTAGTACAAGCCACTCGCACAACTCGATTTTCCCACTCGAATTTCGTCATTATAAAAATCAGTTAGCATAAAACTGTCGCCTCAGAATAAGCTTTAACTGCTGCCAGCGACTGTGGGTGTCATTGTGGATTTTACAATAGGTGTATCTTGTAAATAAGGATAAATGGTACTTCTTATGACGTATCGATAATGCAGATGCTGATACATTATGTCTTGCCGAATGTATCATGACACAGATACAAGACACTCAATGAGTTCCTTAAGGTAGAATCTGTAGGATACATGTACATTCGATACTGCACAGCCCAGAAAATGATGATGTAAATTGTCAGAGAGTGTGGACATAAGTGGTGACGACCTGTGGTGATACACCGCAGCTAGGCCAAGAACGCAAGTTCGATGCCCCGGTGACACCTGTGGCTGTAAATTGTTCATGCACTTCATGTTCAGGGGAGGAGAACCACGTTCAGGCCAAGTGCGAATGTTGCACGATGAGGAAAAGCCATGTCAAAGCCTGATCTACAAAATTTGGAGTACGCTTAAGCTCCGCCTTTAAAGACTGCTACGCGATAGCATTCAAAGATTCCTGACTGCTTTGCACTCTTCCCAGCAACTGCAGCTCATGTAACCGCAATGTTTACCGGAAAACGCTGGCGGCGAACGCTATGCAGGGAGGCAGGCTTTGTGGTTCTTTTTTCAGTGGTGTGCAAGCAACCTAGGGTGCCGCGCCTCTTCTACTAAGACAGACTTCAAGCGGCAGCTGAAAAACGCTATGAAGTTAAAAGCGGTCTCTGTCTGAGTTTCCGCCTACCGTAATTATGTTTTCTTGTATACTTAAATTACAATCCGACGCTATCATGCCTGTAGGTTGTGTATAAATCGTACTTTGCGCTTTTTCTGACGCGTTTTACTTTGAGAAATACAATTAGTTCAGTAAAGTCCTTGTGCTACATGAAGGGACGGTGTGGTTAGGCATGCGTGGTTGGGTATTCATGGTTCGAAATTAAAATTCACAAAACTAGAGTCGGCACTGGACGCCGACGCCGAATTTTCTGCGACACGGGGTCCTTAACGATACCACGTTAAAATAAAAAAAATCTTTGCAAAGACGCCATGCCATCGCATGCGCAGCGGGCGTCACTAATAAGATTAACGGCTTCTAGAGGGGCCTACAACCCTGACCAGCTCGGGGCCACGGCAAGCTGAATGCGGAGCTCGCCTGATAGAACGCCCGCAAATTCTGCGGGAGCTGGCAGTGAAAAGGATCTCTCCGGTGGTCTTCCTAGCGAATACAGAGCGAACAGCCATTTTCTGTAAGTTCCTTTTCTCCATACCACTCCTTCGGGCTAATACTTAAAAGTATTATATTTCGCAACAGCATGTGCTCGCTATTCGTTAAATACAAATTTCTGACACTGCGTGCCCTGGGCACTGACTTCCTTTTTTTTTCTATATAACAAGAGGTAGCACCGGAAGCTCTTGTGTGCTGATGCCCCATTCCACTCCCCCACGTGTAGGGTAGCAAGCTGGACTGAGTCTGGGTAACCTCCCTGCTTTTCCTTCTTCCTCTCTCTCTCTCTCTCTCTCTCTCTCTCTCTCCCTTTCTATGTAGGTACTTATTCATTTATTGTTTACCTTTTGCATATTTGATTGCTCTAATGTTTTCATGTTTACGAGGAAACCATCATCATCATCACCATCATCATGAGCCAGGTTACGCCCACTGCAGGGCAAAGGCCTCTCCCATACCTCTCCAACTACCCCGGTCATGTACTAATTGTGGCATGTTTTTCCTGCAAACTTCTTAATCTCATCCGCCCACCTAACTTTCTGCCACCCCCTGCAAGCTTCCCTTCCCTTGGAATCCAGCCCGTAACCCTTAGTGACCATCGGTTATCTTCCCTCCTCATTACATGTCCTGCCATGCCCATTTCATTTCTTGATTTCAACTAAGATGCCATTAACTCGCGTTTCTTCCCTCACCCAATCTGCTCTTTTCTTATCCCTTAACGTTACACCCATTATTCTTCTTGCCATAGCTCGTTGGGTCGTCCTCAATTTATGTAGAACCCTTTTCGTAAGCCTCCATATTTCTGCCCCGTACGTGGGTACTGCTAAGACACAGCTGTTATGCACTTTTCTCTTGAGGGATAATGGCAACCTGCTTTTCATGATCTGAGAATGCCTGTCAAACGCACACCAGCACATTCTTATTCTTCAGATTATATCAGTCTGATGATCCGGATCCGCGGTCACTACCTGCCCTAAATAGATGTATTCCCCTACCACTTCCAGTGCCTCGCTACATATCGTAAACTGCTGTTCTCTTCCGAGACTGTTGAACATTACTTTAGTTTCCTGCAGATTAATTTTTAGACACACCCTTCTGCTTTGCCTCTCCAGGTCAGTGAACATGCATTGTAATTGGTCCCCTGAGTTACTAACCAAGGCAATATCATCAGCGAATCTCAAGTTACTAAGGTATTCTCCATTAACTCTTATCCCCAATTCTTCCCAATCCAGGTCTCTGAATACCTCCTGTAAACACGCTGTGAATAGCATTGGAGAGATCGTGTCTCCCTGCCTGACGCCTTTCTTTATTGGGATTTTGTTGCTTTCTTTATGGAGGACTATGGTGGCTGTGGAGCCGCTATAGATATCTTTCGGTATTTTTACGTACGGCTCGTCTACACCCTGATTCCGTAATGCCTCCATCACTACTGAGGTTTCGACTGAATCAAACGCTTTCTCTTAATCAATGAAAGCTATATATAAGGGTTGGGTATATTCTGCGCACTTTTTTTATATTCCGCACGAGGAAGCCATACTGTCTGAAATCAATGGCAATTTGCGGCATGTGCTGCTCAATTTTACCATTCTGCTCAGAATACCTTGCTGAACCCGTCCTGCCTTCTTGCGCAGGTTAGTTCCTACTTGCCAACTAAATCCTATAGAAGTGACAACCGGTCTCTTTTGCTGCTGCCCTGCCCACTGTCCACCGGAAGGCGGAAACTTGAATTACTGGAGACTTTATCTGAATGCTTTTCTATGTTTTGCTTATTGATACGTGCGGGAGACGTTGAGCTTAATCCTGGTCCAACCACCCGCTCTGAATCGCTTCTCGACATGGAAAGCTTGTCTGATGATCCCAAACAGCAAATGCCAATTATGTTCCAGTTTCTAAAGGAAATTCATGCGCGCTCATTGCAATCAAGTAAAACTCACGCAGAGCTTGTCGCTGATATTAAAGCAATTAAAAACGGACAAAAAAGCATTGAAGCCAAACTTGCGGCATTTCAAAATCGCTTGGACACTTTGGAACAACAGGCTAAACAGGCTCAAGACCTGTCACAAAAAATGTCTTGCCTTGCTAAAGAAATACAAGATTTATCCTCGCACAAATACACATTTCAGTCACGATTTGACGAAATGGAAGACCGGTCACGTCGCGACAACCTAATTTTCTATGGCCTTCTCGATTCCAAAGAATCTTGGAATGACACTGAAAAAAAGTTAACAGATGCAATAATTTGAGTACTTCCCTCATTTTCTGCCGATTTCATCCAGCGTGCTCACCGGTTAGGTTCAATCACTCCTGCCACACCGCGTCCCATTATTGCTAAGTTTTCCAACTTTAAAATTAAGGAAAAGGTGTTATCACTGCGTGAGCAATTCAAAACAAATAACATATCCATCAGTCAGGACTTTTCACCCGAAACCCGCGTAGCTAGAAAGAAACTAAAGGAATTTGCTCGTAGCCAACCACAATCGTCCTCGTCCCAGCTGCGTTACAACAAAATGTTTTTAAACAAAAAATGCTTCATGTATAATCCTGCCTCCGATAGGGTAGAAGAAATAGAGCTACGTGGAAGGCCTGCTGTTGCTGCACCTAACCCCGGCACTTCAAGCTAGGAAAGCGCGAGGGGTGATGGGCACTTAAGCTGTTCACGTGTAACTGTCCTTTTTACTAATGCAAGAAGCGTACTAAACAAATATAACTCCTTATCATCCGCAATAGACACACTTTCTGCTCATATCATTGCTCTGACCGAGACCTGGCTGCATGATAACGTTCAAGATGTGGAAATCTTCCAAGATGCATGCCGTTTCTGTATTTATCGTTGTGACAGAGATGCGCGCCGTGGTGGCGGTGTGCTCGTCGCTGTCTCTAAAGATTTTTTATCATCGCGCATTGACGTCAACACTAACCTCGAAATCATCTGGGTGTCTTTAATAATTGACCATCAACATATAATCATTGGCATTTGTTACCGTCCTCCCACATACACTGATTCTTTTGTCCCGGAACTTCATCACAGTATTAATGACATTTTCTCACGTTTTCCTTTATCTCCCATATTTTTATTCGGCGACTTTAACTTTCCTAACATAATGTGGAACACAGAACCAGCTGCTGTGTCACCATTTTCCTCTCAAGCCCACGATTTTTTAGAACTATGCTCTACGTTTTCATTATCGCAGTTAACCACTCAAGCTACTAGAATCACGCCTGTCTCAGCCAACACCCTTGATCTAATCCTTACAACTAGGCCTGACCTTGTTTCTAGTATTTCTTATATACCAGGCATAGGCGACCACTCGTTACTTTCCTTTTCTATTGATGCACACGTTCCAAAAAACAGCAAAATACGCAAGACAATTCGTGACTATGCTAGAGCTAATTTTGAGGCAATCAACAAAGAATTAGCAGATTTCACTAACACATTTCTGACTAACTTTGATGAACGTTCTATTCAACATAACTGGGACATGTTTTCAACAAAAGTAAACAAATTAATTGAAAAATACATCCCTGTTCGTATTATCACATCTAATCCTCGAACACCATGGTATAACTGCCATATCAAACGCCTTTGTAATCGAAAGAAACGTCTGTATCGCTTGGCCAAATTATCATCCTCAAACTCACGCTGGACGGCCTCTAAAACTGCATCTGATACTTACATTGCAGCATTAAAGGAAGCTAAAGATAACTTCATGTCGAATACCTTACCCCAACTTCTGAATTCTAATGTTCGAAAGTTTTGGCGTATGATTAACCCCTGTCTTGATAACTCCATTGCCTTGGTAGACACAGCTGGCAACCCCGTCCCACCTAACCAATGTGCTACTATCCTTAATGACACCTTCTCAAAAAATTTCTCCGTAGCTACAAATACTAATCTTCCAGACACTTTTCGTTACAGTTACCCATTCATGCCTCCCATTATTGTTGACACGGTTGGAATTACGAAACTCATCAATAACTTAGAGCACCATTCCTCCCCTGGTTATGATTCTATTGATTGCAAATTTCTTAAAAATACTTGTGTCTACAGCTCAATCATACTAACAAAAATATTTCAGCAATCACTTGACACATCAACTCTTCCAACCCAATGGAAAATTGGGAAGGTGATTCCAATATTCAAATCAGGCAACAAAAGTTCACCATGTAATTATCGACCCATTTCCATTACTAGCACATGCTGCAAACTCTTAGAACATATTATATACTCGAACGTTGTCGCCTTTCTCGAATCTAACTCCTTTTTCTCACCAGCTCAACATGGCTTCCGGAAATCACTTTCGTGTGAAACGCAGCTCATATCATTTACTCATAAACTGCACCGTATTCTTGATTGTTCTTCGTTAGCTGACTGTATTTACTTAGATTTTTCTAAAGCATTCGACAAGGTCTCCCACATACTTCTTTTTCATAAACTTAGTCAACTTAATATCGATAATAGTCTGTATTTGTGGATCAAAGATTTCCTTTCAAATCGTTCCCAATTTGTTGTAGCCAACGAACTTTCTTCTAACCAATGTCCTGTTCAATCTGGAGTCCCACAAGGATCACTATTAGACCCCCTTCTTTTTCTCATTTTCATTCGCGACCTTCCTTCTTTAGTTTCTTCCAATATTCATCTTTTCGCTGACGACTGCGTTATTTTCCGTGAAATAGTTACTGATAACGATGCTAACATTCTCCAGTCAGATTTAAATTCTATATCTCACTGGTGCAATACTTGGCTAATGGAATTAAATATTAACAAATGTAAAGTGATGCGTATCTCTCGCGCATCCAGCAGTCGTGGTCCATATTATCTGAACAACTCTCCTTTAGCCGCGGTTTCCTCCTATAAGTATTTAGGCGTTCATATCACTTCTAATCTAAGTTGGTCTCTGCATATTGAGAAGATAATTAACAACGCTAACCGCATGTTAGGTTACTTACGCCGTAACTTTTCTGCAGCCCCTTCGTCTTTAAAGCTCTTATTATATAAAACACTCATTCGATCTAAATTAGAATACGCCACTCCAGTCTGGGATCCAAGCATTAACAATTTGGTTGCCTCACTAGAAATGGTGCAGAATCGCTCTACTCGCTTCATCTGTTCCTGTTATAACCGCACTGCTAGTATAACTTCTATGAAATCCGATATATCTCTTCGATCCCTAGCATCCCGCCGAAAAAAATTTCGCTTGAACTTTTTCCATCGGCTTTACTATCACCCTGCCCTCCGTGACGAATTCATTCTTCAGCCACATTATTTATCTAACCATCTTGACCGTCGCTTTAAGGTTGGTATCGAGCCATGTCATACTAAAACCTTTCTTTGTCTTTTTTACCTCGAACCTCACAAGATTGGAATCACCTTTCTTCCGACATTGTTTCCATTAATGATAATACCCGATTTAAACATGCCTTAGCTAACATTGTATAATTAGGATTTACCATACCTTAGCATGCTTTGTGATATTATGTTTATTATGTTCATTATTATTTTGTTATTATTATGTTCCTATGCACTGTGTTTATTCTATACCCACTCCCCTCTGTAATGCTTCGGCCCTGAGGGTAAAATAAATAAATAAATAAATAAATTTACAAACGGTGGAAGAAAAGTACTAAAGGGAATAGACAGTATGATGAAGCCATACGCAAACAAATGTAAAACACATGCATACAAAAAGAAGGGAATTTCTTTACTGCTAATGCTTACTAATTTGTATGGGGCCGCATCCACGAAGATTGTCGTTCGTAATGACTGCTTGCCATGTAGTGGTAGCTTTCGATAACAATATGTACAATACCACGATCGACTGCCACCTCGTTTTACGAAACGTTTTGGCGTCAGTAGATTTCATGAATACGGGCCTAGTTTCTATGGCTTCGGTTTGGCGCAAGAATATGTTATTTGGCCAGATTGGCGCACGTTACATTTCCATATGCTAAAGGATAGCTTTGGCATACTTTACCGCACCCGTGGCTCCCACTTCAACCTGTCGCGATCGTTGATCGCAAAGAAATAGCGAATTTGGGACAAGAATTGACATAAGTTTCCATTCGTAAGTGCTGTTTGCCATCGGCGGGCCCTCTTTGCTGATGATATTTGCACATTACGATTGGCTTAGTAATTTGCTTTTACGACTAGTTTCAGCTTGAAAACTTTTTTTTGTTTTTTGAAGAATACGGGCACTGTTGGTTTCGTTTGCTGTCGAGCCGCCTGAATAGAAAGTTGCGAACCCATTTCTGTGGTCTTACAGCCATTACAGTGTCCTAGCCCTCGGGAGAAGCGTTGGCAAAGAGACGGCAAGTTGGGTGCTAATGGAGTGTCTTCGCTTGGAACAGTTTTACTCAGGCTCGAGATAGCGTCACTTCCATTCACGTTATCATTGCCGTGTGCGTTTAAGTCGATCAAATTTAAAATGAATCTTCAAGCTGTATGCAACCTTCGACTGCTCACGGAAAAATAAAAAAATTAAATAAGCATTATATCTAGGCTTTGCCTTTTTTCACCATATTCTGGAAATATTGAGCGTATTTATCAATAAGCTTTCAATTCATTGCATCCAATTATGCAGTATGTTTCATTGGCCCTACCATGTAAACTCAATGTTGAAATTGTTCAGCTGAGCTTGAGTAACTGCGTTGTCTAACGTATTTCAACAGTAGTGAGCTCGCGGATCAGCATAGCCTCGTTATACGAAGGAATGACGACTATGCACCTTATTTCCTGCTAAGCCTTTTAACGGTCTGGTACAGATAACGCGAAGCAATTCTCGAGGTTTAGAGCTTTCTGCTTAGATTGCTTGAGTGTCTCGAATATTGAGTTATTTAATTACTTAATTAAAAGGATTATTCATGGGTGTAAGTAGAGCAGCAGCGCAGTGCCGAATATCGACGCCGTAGTGAGGAGCCTCAGAAGAATTTTAATCACCTGGGGGTTATTTAACCTGCACCTAGGGATCGGTTTAGACAAGGCTCTTAGCATTGCGCTCCCATAGGGATGCAGACACATGCGGTGGGGAAAAGAACCTGTTACTTGGCGCTCAGCATGCGATCGCGTCATCGCCATTGTTCCGGCGAAGCTAATCGACCGAGGTAAACGACCTCTTGTTGTCGCGTGCTACGGCCGTGTTGTCGTGCCGTCTCATGCTGCACGTCATGTACCGTCCGGCTCTACCGCTTTTATATTTTTTTCAGCTCCAGTTGCCTTCGCTGAGTGTGCAGTCGGTATTTTCCCGCGCGTGGCATCGCTGTATAGTCACGCTCGGGGTCTGCGAAGCATGCATTACCAACCCCGGATGATTGCACGATCGCGAGACGTCAGCATTATATGCGTACGTTAGCGACCATGACTTCGCGTGCGCGAAGAGCCGAGGACGAGCGGCTCACGTATTCGTGCGCTCGGGCTTTGATCACGCCACAGGTCCATCAGGAACGCCCATCGTCATCAGCAACGTCGACGACAAAGCGTCCGCCAAACCGCCGTGTTCTCCATATACCGTTTCCACGGCTTGCAGGCGACTCCGCTGTGTATCTATGTGGCTCGACTGCATTTCCTTAGCTGACATGCTATAGCATTCGTGGGAATTTTTGTGGCCGCTCCAATTCTCCCGGGAGAATCGATTTGCTTCGAAAATTTTCCAGGTATACGAGTACCTGCTACATTTAGACGCATCAACCGCTTTTGGTGACGCCATAGAAGGCATGCATGGCAGCTGGTGCTTTGAAAGTTGGAGGGATACAAGTACGCGCAGATGTCTTTTTCTTTCTGTCTGTTTCTTTTTTTTTACCCTGAAACAAATCTAACTGCACAATTTTCATTCATGTACGTACACAGGGTAACTGCTTTAACGTCTTAACGGTACCGTGAACTTAGAGCCAAAAACCTCTATTGTAGTGCTCATTGATATCCATAAACTTTTTATACATGCTGTACCTTAAACAAAGTTATGGCCTTTTACGTGCCAAAACCACTTTCTGATTATGAGGCACGCCGCAGTAGGGGACTCCGCAAATTTGGACCCCCTGGAGTTCTTTAACGTCCACCTAAATCTAAATACACGGGTGTTTTCGCATTTCGCCCCCATCGAAATGCGACCGCCGTGGGCGGGATTCGATCCCGCGACCTCGTGCTCAGCAGCCCAACACCATAGCCACTGAGCAGTCAAAATGCTATACTATACTGTATCTAATCTGAACACAAGCGTGAGCGGTATGGTTATAACGTTGTATGTGTCAAAGTATATGTGAAACCTAAAGTACAATGCATCCCTCACGTTCATGGAGAAAAGTATAGAAAATTTTCGAGAAATGTACGATTTTTTAAATGTTAAACTACACTTTTCAGCGAACGTGATATTGGATCCGCAGTTAACCAGTTTCAATATTGAAGGCATATAATTGAATCGACATGGTTTACTCAGTTTAGCACTATAATGGCGCTTAATAGAAGTGCCCCCCCCCCCTTTCTTTCTTTACACATCTTAATTACAGCCTTTATATCTTTAGCGAGGCAACCGTATTTATTGGGCAGCCCAGACGTTTGTTTCATGGTCAATTTGTCCCTTTTTGCTTGTTTATGAAATACAAGAAACAAAAAGATCCTTATTAGTTTTCGTCATTTTGTAACTTCTCTATCAATAAAGTCGTGGAGCAGCATTGTCATCTCCAAATATATTGCTTTGCTTTTCGTTTATGGTACTTATTCGTATTTCTGCGCAAACCAAGCTTTATGACCCTTGCATTTCCAATCAACGCTTTGAGACTTCGGGAGCCTTCTTCATATGAATTATGTAACTAGCTTTCAGCAATACAATCTTGATTGTATTGGGTGGACAGCTGGAAGAATTGTATATAGCATTGATACTACGTGAGAAGTGTCAGTACTCAAATTATTTTTGCAGGTGCTAAAATGCGGATCTGATGATCAGGTAACAAAAAACTAGATAATTTCCTTTAAGACATTTTCATCCTCTCTAGTAGCTTCTGAGTGGAAATAGTTTCGCCCGCAGGCGAAGCGAATGCTAAAATTTGGAAAATCAAGCGAAACCTTTTTTTTTTCTTAAAGCACCCGTTTTAAAACACTGGGGCATGCACTTGTATGAACAGAAAATCCCAACACTCTAAGTCGCTCTGGGAAACATCCTCTATTTCTTATCACTGATATTAGGCCTGCAAAAGCCAGAAACAAAATGTTCCAGCCCACTAAAACAAAATACTAATAAAAAGGGTGCACACAAGAGTCTTCGAACAATGTGAAAGCTTTAGGCGAATCCATTCGTAACTATGCGACGCGCCTCCTCTGGTCTCTTCAGAAATCCGTTGTCTGGTATAGACACGGGGTTTCACTGGAGCGAAAGCTGCGAAGAGCGTATAGAAGCAGGCATTGACCGAAACTGTGGAGCATCTGGTGCGGATAATGAAAGAAGAGGTCGAAAAGGAACGGGCAATTCTGGATCTCATATCGGGGCCTGGAGGAACCAGAAAGGACTCCACAAGAAGACCAAAGATAGGGGAGCCCTTCAGGTGTTTGCAGAAGGGGGAAAAAAGAGTTATTTCGAACACAAAGGGAAACTGGAAGCGACTCCTTGTGAATTCGCCGCGGAGGGAAGGCGAAGACGCGCACGCTCCGGTCGTGGTGAAAAAAAAAGTTCACCTGCCAAGGCATCTCTCAAAGCTCCAGAAGCGAAAGGTCAGAGAAAAACGAAAAGAGAAATATTCGAGGATAGCACGAAACGCTTGCCCTCAACCGGAAGTGGGGGCGCGGAGGTGGGGGCGGCTGTTACAAAAAGAAGTACAGTGACTGCGAGGAGTGTGCAGGAAGGGAAACGAAATTGTAACAAAAGAAAGAAAGAAATTGCTACATAAAGGTTCCGTGCCGGGATTCTAGAAACGCTCGAAATTGTAATCGATGGAAAGGCAATCGATTCGCGAGCGCCAACACGCAATAGCGGGAGAAGCTCTGTCCCTGTAGCAGACGAAATGTTGAGTACGGGGACAGGTGAAATGACAGGCGAGAACAAAGCGTGTTCAACGACACTGAATTCCTGCAAAACATGGAAAAAGGAACGCCCGAATGTCGGCAGAGAATCGATGACCAATATCGCGTGAGTTGCTTTTCCAAGAGCTGTGGCTGCCGCCTCGCCAACGTTCTAGATTGCGAAGTTGTCACTATGCAACCATCGTCTCGTAGCTTGCATGCTCTTGCCACGGCTCTGGTATTCGTTGCGCAGGTGTATTTTTCGCCCGTTGTAGTCGTTTGCTTTCTGTTGCGGCTGAAAATCTGTCGCCGAATCGCAGATCCTGCGAAGCTGAAAACAGCCTTGGTGCTATAATTCTGTAGCTATAAATGCTCTCGTCACGCATAGATGGTGGCGCATACGCTGCCTTTCGCTGTCTATAAGGCGCTGTGGTCGTCGCTGCGTCTGTCCTGTCGTCTGAGCACAAAATTAAAGTTACAAAAAATTAAATTAAAGTAACAAGAATGTGAGCTAAACTGCATGTCGAAATGTATTTCATCCTTCAAGTACCTATAGTGTCACGTCGGCGATTGGCGGACTTGCCGCCTAATGGCTCAGTAAAGAAAGCCACACCATCTACAATGGGGATTCCCGTTGATCGGGTCAATACTCCATTCCTTATATAAACTGTCCAGGCTTGCCGCGTCCGTAACCGTATATCGAGAGATATACACGATCGAAGAAAGGTTCCTGGTTTTACAACGAAGCTGTATATGGCTAGGATTCTGGGATTTCTTCGTGGCGCAACGTCGACAGAAAACTGTCGTCGTCTGTGGCTGGTACCCCTAATGCAATGACTCATGGCTAAAGGCACTCAGCAAAGTGAAGCGAACAGTACATACGTTCTTTGGAATCACGCGTACAACATACAGAACAACATACGTTTCAATAAACGACAAGCTCAAAACAAGCATCCGAACAACATAATTGATGATAAGCTTCTTGAAGTGCTTCTGCGCCTACATGCAATGCGAAACACATAGCGTTCCCCATATGTTGCTCGGTAAAGTTTACTGTTGGGCAAGCTGTCGCGGAGACGGCAGCTTGGCTGTGGCATGCGAAGGAGGTAGTGACGTGACTACACTTTCGTACGTGAAATAAAACCCCGCCTAGCACGTGATTTGTCTTCTGACAGTTCTATGTTAAGGCCACGTGCATGGTGAGGACTCCTGAGCAGCAGCGTGCATACGGGCGCAGTTAATTTCGGTTCTGTCTGGGCCACTCTTTGTAGATGGACGAAGTAGGGGCGTAAGCCAAGTTGCAAACCGTCGGAACGTCTTAGGTTAGTAATTATGTAAAGTGCATGTCAATACCGGCATGCGAATAATTTCAACCTACGTCGCAATGGGTACTTGTTCTAGTTTTTGTTTGCAGCTTCGCTGTCCAACCACATTTACGGCGCGTATTGGAAACCATTTTTTTTTCTAATGTAGCTGAGCATGTCATTAATGAAAGAATATCGCTTGCTTTTCTAAGCACAATCACCCGGAAACGGTGTGGTTTTTGAAATAAGAAATTGACAGAAGGGACACTTTTATCTGCAACACAAAAATCTGTGAAATGTTAAGATAAAGGAATAAATGCTGGAATATGTATTATCTTACAAAAGCACTTGCTTTGAATATATATATATATATATATATATACATATATATATATATATATATATATATATATATATATATATATATATATATATATATATATATATATAGACTAATTAAGTAGAAAGAAGTCCTAGATGGGCTGCAGTTCGTTAACTTAAAAGGTGCTTGACAAATATTTATTTATTTACGGAAATAAATATCCCTCCTTCAAACTTAGTCGCTAGGCGCAGTATGCCAGAAGGATCAGTCCTTGGCTAGTTTTATTTATATTGTTCGTCAGTGATTTTGCTGATATACTTAGCATCATCTGCGCAGGAAAGTAACTGTTTTGTGCAAACATTTTCTTTTCTAAAATTAATATAGCCATATGCTTGAAGTTCAAGGTACTGTGTGGTTGCAGTACTTGGGCAGCTTGGTAAATGTTAAGCACCTTCAAAATAACGTTTTTAAAAAGAATTATGTTCTCTTTACTCCCCGAACCAAAACAAAAACTTAATTATTAATTCCGTCTTTCTTCAAGTAGCAAACTAGCATCATTGGCGTGCGCATTCTCCATGTATGGTTGCAGCACATGGGCGGCTGGTTAAACGCTAACCAGCTTCATCCAAACGCTTTGAAAATGAAGTGTGTTAGGTTTACTGTCTGAAACATTAAAAATGATAAGTTTTGTATTACATAGGCATAAATCTTCTCATAATCAAATCGTGGTTTTGCCACGTAAAATCCCATAATTGTTTATAAGTATGAAGATAACATTACTGATTGGGCGAACCCGCAGAAAAAAAATGTGATGTTGGCTGTGATGAGCACCAAAACTTGAAAGAGCATGTTTTGGCACTAAACGCCTCATTATGGAAATAATTGAGGCTTTAGACAAATGCCAACACGTTCACGTTGCGCGCCTTAAAATACATCTATTTCATAGCCTTATAGAATCAATTACATTAAAAAGAACCGTCCTAACGTGCGCACTGCATAATAGATCAGACATAATCACGTCTTGGGCTGCGACCATACGTATCTTAACCATCGACTGTAGCTCCATGCGTGCATTCAGAGCTTCGAAGGCGCTTTTAAGCTTTCTGCGGAATCGTGGTCTCAGCGAGACAACTTAGTTTTTTTCAAGTTACGTGTTATATTTTCGTTCATGAATGCCGCGTGTCTGCAGTGTGCCCGGTGCGTATTCCTTCGTTTCACATTGCTTCTCAGGTGCAGTATAGCATGCTAGGCGTGTCGTCAAGCGAGACTTCTACACAGCCTCCATTACAGAGACCCTCACTCCACATATCTATCTTCCTTTCCAAACAAGTTTGTTCCTGTAGTAGGAGATCATCTCAGAAACAGGTTTAGTTCACCCTTTCGCGAAAAAAAAAAATGACGTTAATGATCAAGCGGAGGCTTCATTTTCATCTTTTTTTACCTTCTTTCCGGGTAAATGATCGAGGCACGGGCGGCGTGCTTCTTCGACAACCGCGGTCGACAACCGTCATCCCGATCACGACGCGATGCACCCTGGTCTCACAACACCATGGCGGGTTTCCGTGCTACACTAACACGGCGCCTTATATAGAATGCGGCGTGTCGCTGGTTCACGCGGGCGACAACACAGACCGAGGGAGAAATCCAAACTCCGCCCGCCTCTGAGCGCCGGTCCCCGCGGAAGTTTGCCTCGCGGACTCCCGTATCAAGCGGCGCCCGCCGCTTCTTCGCGGTCGCGCGCTTGTATATACACAGGTACATTTGCATACGAGGGACCGCGTTCGGGCAAATGAGGTCGATCGATTGCATCCGGTGCGACCTCCTTAATTAGTTTGGAGCATTACGGCTGTCACGTCGTCGGTAGAGCAAGCAGGTGTACGTGCCTAAGTGGCACGTTGACTTTGCTTCATTGGAGTTGTGAGGCTGCCGTTCCTTCTTTGCGGAGCTTAATTGACTTGCTGCTTATACTTTCTTTGTTCTTTAGGAGATCAGGTACGCTTCATCGGATTCGGCAGCAAAAAAAGAAACGAAAAAGTTGGCGCTCTCCTTCGTTGAAGGTCAGACAAGTGCGAGGCTGCTAAAGGCTGACGCTGGACGCGTCTGCGATCGGTTTGTTGTTAAACACGAGGTGAACTCTGCCTGCGAGTCATTGTGTGTATAAACGAAAGCACAGATTTATGTGAGGTGAGCTGCGTGACCCAGAGAGTATGGCGGTGTGAGCGTTTTTTTATCAAATGCGGCCACGCCGTTGCTCCATTATGGAGGTATGGCTCACCAGCAGCATTCTATTCGCACTCAAGTAAAAAATGGTGGGGTTTACTTTAACGATATACTGCCACGTACTGCAACATACTGCTGACGACGAGTGGCTCCTCGGTCTTCACAGGTGACTTCAACGCGCAACGCCAGCTATGGGGAAGCACCAAGATTAGCTTCAGACTGCAGAACGACGGCAGTCTAATGTTTCGGCAGGGCACTTGCTTCGACTTGACCGATTTCCAGGCGCTTTGCTGTCTGCATACACCGTGTTCCCTTTGTCCCGCTTTCCTCTTTCTGTTCCCCCTTTCCCTTGCCCCAGCGTAGGGTAGCAAACCGGACGCTCGTCTGGTTGACCTCCCGGCCTTTCCTCTCTCTCTCTCTCCTGATGCCACTGTAAAACGTCACACCCTTGAGCGAGCCGGAATAGCGGGAATAGCTGTCAGTGTTTACACGTGGAAACTGGTAACGTTTCCGAGCTGATCTAAAACAAGGCCAACATTATTACAAACTGGCATGTCCTATCTGAAAGATTCCTGCTTGACGATTGTGGCCTGTTTCTCAAAGCCGTGGCATACAATAGCTCAAGCTATTCTTTTATCATTATAGGATGTTAATATTTCAGGAAAGTGACAGTAATGATGTGTTTCCACATTCCAGCCTCATAGATATACTGCCGCTACGGCCCGGAATCGAAACACGCGATCATGAGCACGCGCGAAAAGTTCGTTGCACTCCCCTGTACCAGTACTCACGCCGTCGTTCCGTTTACTGTCGCATTCACGTGTCTTCAGGAGAAACTTTCCTTATCATCAGACTTCGCACGAGCGCGCAAGAGTCTTCTTGTATGTGCCTTGCCGGGTTCTATTTCGCCGATGGCGAAACGACTTCACTGTGCGCAGCAATATTTTCGCCAGCGCGTTTCTTCGAACAATTGAGCACGATGAACCTACGTCAATTCCTACCATCCAAAATTATGGAAGCCCATTCTTTCGCTCGGTTAGTGCGTGACTTCTCGGGCACGTTCGGTTCTACGGCGACAAGAAAGAAAGCGATTCGGAAGCAAACACAATATTTTTAGCTTTTCCTACGTCGGCGCAGGTGGGTATCTCGGGAAAAGAGGACGGCGGGCGTCGTCCGGGCAGTCCGAATCAGCGAACCGCATTTGTGTAATCCTCTCTTTCCGCTCCGGCGTGCGGTTTGATTGCTGACTTCTATTTGCGGCGCTCCTTGGGTCACCCGTGTCTGTCTTTTTTCTGTTTGAAGCTTAAATGACCGAACTTCCGGTTAATTCCACATTCGCATGCACGCACACTGCAACGGCGCTCCCAGTCGTTTCCGGTTCTCCATCCGGCTTGCAGTGACTTCGGCCTTTAATAAGACAGGGGAGAACGCATCGTTGTTCATTACGTGTACAGTAGTGTCTTGTATTAGCACGTTCTGCATTTGTTACAATAGCGGGACCACCCGAAATTAGGATCACGCGAAACTAACCTCAACCTTCCGGTCTGGTGTTCCAGGCAGCGTTGGCTGATATAGTTGGTAAGGCAGGCAACTACATCATACGAATTTTTCACAAGTCTTCATATAGCATGTCAGTGCTGGAAAACAAACTAGGCAGACCTTTGTCTGTGACAGGTTGTGTTCTTTTTTTTTCTTTTATCTTTTCTCTTTCGTTTTCTGTAATTGTGCCGGTGAACCAGCAATACGCTTGAAATATACACTCTCCAGTCCTGATGATGGAGCTTCGACAATGTCGAAAAGTCTGTTTTTAATTCAGCACTATGAGCTTCTTGACAATGATGTGGAAACTAAAGCTAGCCTTATTTATAACCATTGATCTTCTCGTTCCGCCTATTCAAATACGATCTAAGTAACTGAAGCTCGACACGTTCGAACGTTAGGTATTATTATGGTCCCACGTGCAAAATAGCCAAAATATGGTATTGAGATATTTATCAGGTCGAGCTTAGGCACCGGTAAGCGTTTTACATGAGTGTGCTTGCAAATTATGTGATGAACCCACGGAAAATAAGTGCAAGCCAGCATAAATTTCGTGGCATGCGCTCATTAAACCCTACAACCAGTCAACGACTAAAACGCCCTGCTGCTAGCAGTATGATCTATCATATTTAGCGTACCGCGTGCTGAACCCTCTGTGACTGTTCATGAATATTTGAAGCAAATGTACAAAACCTGCTGAGGCATATAACTTGACAGTCTGGTATTCCTCAGAAATATCACATTATTAGCGGAAAGCGCTGAAAAAATGCAAGCAGGAGTACGACCGGCTTCAGAGTACTTTGGACAATGTCGAGTGTCTGAAGTGCTCCACCACTGTAGCGGATGCCGGCCACCTAGTTTTGACGTGTCCTGGGGCAAAGTCCACCCACGAAAGTGAACTTAGAGGCCTTATAGCTAAGACCTATCCAAGCTGAAGACTATAAACAATGGCTCATGAACAATTCACAAGTCGCTGTTGCAGTATCTGTATGAAACTGGCCTGCGTGCATATGTAGTAAGATTCCCACATAATTTCCCGTGGCAACACAGGCGAATAAAAAGTGATAGGTGCTATAGCGCGCTGCATTCCTCACACAGGAACAGGGGACATGATGCGACAATGGAATGAACACAATGTAAATAACTAAGGAGTAGGCTAGTTTAGTGCAAGCGGCCTCACCGAGACAGGGCATTGAGCGGCGAAGGAATGCGCCAAATACGATACCATCCGGCGATCCTCAATCCGAAACTGCGTGTAGCCACCTGCGCATGCCCAAGCCCTCCATTTGCGGCCGCTATACGGGAAAGACAGCTTCTTTTTCGTATCTTCTCAAGTGCCCTGCGCATGTGTGAAAGACACCTGGGTACTTTTGCAATTCGAACTAAGGACCTCCTATTCATGATCACAGAGCTGTGACCGCTGCACCACGAGACAAGAGCAGAGAGATAAGATATTCTGGAGTATTTATCTGTGGTCGCGCCGCGCAGCTCGGCTTTCTCCGTAGTACTGGAGCACTTAGGGAAAGGCAGATCCCGATAAGTGAAAATCCACAGATATCGTTCACACAACTCACGCTTCCGCACGACAACCAAGCAAATACAAAAATGAGAAAAAAATCACCGCCTAATCACTCCGTAAAGATGAAGCTGAAAAGTCCGGCCCCGGTGTTCATTACTGGGCTAATCCCGACGGTTCATTAAACGTCTTGGTAGGCTGCTGAATCCTTGGTACGCAGTTGCTGCTTGCGTTCAGCTGCGCGAGCCTGTTCTTGTACCCGGGCTGCAACATCGGCACGGCGTAGACGAGCTCGTTCCCAGTTCTGCTCGCAGCGTTGCTAATCGAAAGCTGTCTGCTCCTAAGGGGTATGTATAACACGTGGCCTACCCATTTCGGAGCCGGAGAGAAACTGCTGCGCGCGCGCGCTCGGCTGCAACCGAGAGTAACGATGTCAGTATTGGCGCACCTAATCCAACACCACCTAGATAGCACAAGGACTTTTTACTCCGATCCATGACGTCATATCAACTGACTTGACTGCCATAGAATCTAATGGGAATTCTCCCAAGTAGGCAACAGGGATTTTGTTGTCACGGCGTTCATCACGCGAGCCTTGTCAATAGAAACTTCGGGCCAGGTGGCGTGACGCCGTGGATCGCAGTAAACAGGCATTATGCTATCTATATAGGTGGTGTTGGCTAATCGCACCATTCTCTTTCTCTCTCTTCTTCACGCGCATGCGCATGGGGTTGTGCCGGAAGAATTTTCGACGCATAGGCGACGGACCGACGAATCAGTTAGCCATATACAGCTTCGCTGTAAAAACAGCTCCGCTATACGGGGTCGGCGCGCCCAGCCAGCCAACTGCAGCAAGCTCTACCCCCTCGCTATGGCGCGGCAACGCCAGCCTACGATCGCTGGTGACAGCGTCGCGAAACTCGACAACGATTTGTGTACGACACAGGGTAATAACAAAAAAATCAGGTGATGTCGAAACGCGGTTCGTGTGAGGGGCGATATTCACTAGTAAACACCGCTAGAGGGATTGAAAGACGCAATCAGGGAGGGACGCAATATAGCGTACTTCAAAACACTGTGCGTCGTAACTCTACCAGCGTAGCTTTGGACGGCCGGATACAGATTTAGCACGCTCGGCCCCTTGTTGTAGCCTATCTTTCTTTGGAAGAAAGGAAGAAAAAGTGGAGAAGGAAGGCAGGGAGGTTAACCAGTTTAGCCTAAGCGGTTTGCTACCCTACACATGGGAGCGGGATGGGGGGATGAAAGATGGGGAGAAGAGATAGAGAGCACATAATATGGCACACACATCGTCTGTTACAGTCTGTCACTCTTGCGCGGTACGTGAGATCACTGTCACAGCCGCTTGTCCAAGCCCGTCTCCTTCATAAACCGAAGTAGTCCTTTAGTCGCCTTCAACTGTGATGTCTTCTGTCGGCGATATGTGAAAATGGTTGCAACTGACAATGGTCTATTGTCTAGGTGCGCTAGAACGGACGCCATGGACTGTCTCTGAACATTATATTCAGGACAGTCACACAGAATGTGTTCCAGCGTCTCCTCGCAAAGACATGCATTGCAGAGAGCGTTGTCGGCCATTCCAATGCGAAACGAGTAAGATTTCGTGAAAGCCACCCCTAGCCATAAGCGATAAAGCAGGGTGACCTCACTTCGGAGGAGTCCAGTTGGCATACAGAGATGCATCAAGGAGGGCAGGTCGTGTTGACGATTGCTGCGGTTGGTCTGGCTGCTTGGTGTGCACCATAGAGAGAGCGTGATCTCCCGTGCAAGCACTTGAAGTCTGCTGGCTGCGTCGGACCGTGAAAGTGGTATGGCCTCTTCCTGTGTGTCTTCAAGAGCTGTCCGAGTGGCTTTATCGGCGTCTTCATTTCCTATGACGCCGCAGTGACTTGGCAGCCACTGAAACGTCACGTGATGTCCTCTCTCATGTAATGTATGGAGTAGGCATCTAATATCGAGCACGAGCTGTTCGAATGGCCCGCGACGCAGAGCTGATACCACAGATTGTAGGGCTGCCTTTGAGTCACTGAAAATAGACCATTGTCGAGGTGGTTCCCGAATGACGAAACAAAGTTCAGTGCGAAGAGCAGCTAGTTCCGCAGATGTAGATGTCGTTGGGTGGTCATTCCTAAAGCTGATGGTAATACCTCTTGCTGGGACGACCACAGCACCGGACGAACACTGGATGTTTGTGGAACCATCAGTATAAATATGTGCACTGTCCACGTACCTCTCGTGCAGAAGAAGCAGAGACAGTTGTTTCAGCACAGGCTACGACAGCTCAGACTTTTTCCCGATTCCTAGTACGCTGAGATGGACTGTGGGGCTGACAAGGCACCAAGGGGGTATCGATGGTTTAGATGCAGCGGTGAAGCCCGAGGGAAGTTTGTCGTTGTACTTGACGATAGTTTCAGAGACTGATGCTTGCTGGCTGTCTGAAGGTAGTGTTGCAAGGTGGTGATTGGGGGCACGTGCAAAATGTCTGATATGCGTTCTCAGGGCTTCCACCGTGATTTGAGTTTTCATTGGATGGTCCCGTGCAATCGCAGTAGTTGCCTCAGTCGACTTGCATCTGGGCAAACCAAGACAAACTGTGAGTGTTTGAGCTTGTGCTGCCTGCAGAACACGAATATTTGTCTTGCAGGTGTTGTTCAGTACGTGTAGACTGTATCTTAAAAAACCGAGAAAGAGCTCTGTAGAGTCTCAGTATTGCGTCTACTGACATCTCCCACGCCTTTCCGGTCAAGCATTTAAACAAGTGGGAGGTTGCTGTCAGGCGCCGTTTCATGTAGGCCACATGCGAGCTCCAACAGAGGTCTCGGTCGATAATTACGCCAAGAAATCTGTGGGTTCTGACATAAGAAATGGTCCGCCCATTGATTGAGATGACTTAAGGCGTCATTGGTTTGCGAGTAAATGCCACTAGGGCGCATTTCTCTGGTGATATGCTGAGACCTTGTTCACACAAGTAGCTCGCTGTCAAAGTATCCGCTCTTTGAAGCCGTGCACGTATCTGAGGACGTGTTACTGCCGAAGTCTAGACACAGATGTCTTCTGCGTATATTGAAATTTTGGTGGTACTTGGTAAGTGTTCAGCAAGCCCAATAAGAGCGAGGTTGAATAGCGTCGGGCTAAGAGCACCGCCTTGAGCAACGACCCTGCTGGTATAGCGTCGCGTAGTTGGGCCATCGTCAGTTAACACATAGAATGATCTTGCAGGCAGGTAACTTGCAATCCACAAAAATACTCGACCACCTAGGCCAATCGGCAGAAGAGCGTCGAGAATAGCCTCATGTTTTACGTTATCGTATGCCCCTTTCATATCTATGAATAAAGCTGCAGATAAACGTTTACGGGACCTTTCGTGCTGGACATATGAAACGAGATCAACTACATTGTCGATGAAAAGCGGTCACGTCGCAAACCAACCATTGAATTCGGATAAATCTGGTAGTGTTCAAGATACCATTCAAGGCGGCCAAGCATCATCTGTTCCATTATCTTTCCTACACAGCTGGCCAACGCTATTGGGCAGTAAGAGGTGAGCTCTAGCGGGGATTTGCCCTGCTTCAAGATTGGCACCAGGCGGCTCACTTTCCATTCGTCAGGAACATTTCCCTCCTGCCATGAGGTGTTGTAGAGACTCAATAATTCTATCCGTGTGGATTACCCGAGATTGCACAAGGCTCGGTATGATATACCATCTGGACCCGGAGATAATGAGCGCCTGCAGAGAGCTAGTGCCGCCTCGAGCTCCTCCATTGTAAAAAGAAGGTCCATGTGGCAATAACGGGAATGGGGGACGTCATCTCGGGCTGGAGGATCTGGACGTGTCGCTTAGTCTGCCATCCACGCACAAAAGTCTTCTGCGACATCGATGTCTTGCCGCCCTTGGAAAAGCGCGAGTGCTTTGAATGGAAAACGCTGTTCCGGAAGGCAACGCAGACCTTGCACCGTTTTCCAAATGTGAGACAGCGGCTTCCGGGGGTCGAGTGTCTGGCAAAACGTTGCCCAACGTTCCGACGCTAATCTATCCATTCGACGCTGAATCTTCTTTTGCATCCTCCTGGCTGCCCTAAGGTCATGGATTGATTTTGTACGCCGATATCGACGTTCCGCCCGGCAACGAACTGCTCGAAGTCGCTCTAATTTTATGTCGAAGTCGTTTCGCGTGTAAGAGATCGTCAGCATGCGAGCGGCGTTTCGCATCGTATTTTAATTGTTTGTTCTATCCCAGAAGTTAGGCCCTCGCGGCAGGCATCTTCCATATCAGATTTGAAGTTGGCCCATTGAATCGTCCGAATGGTATTCCGTGGGCCAGATCTAGAGGACAAGCCTTTGATATTCAGATAGGTGGGAATGTGATCACTCCCATGTGTCTCAATATCTGGGAACTACTTCACACATCTGGCGAGAGAGTTGGAGACGAAAGCAAGGTCGAGGCAGCTGCCGTATGTCACGCCTTGAAGAAAGGTGGGGCTACCATCGTTGAAGAGAGTAAGGCCATAGTTGTAGGCGATGCTTGATAATCTTCGTCCTCTTGCATTTGTCTTTGTACTTCCCCATGCTGGATGGTGTGCATTGAAATCTCCTATGATGACCCATGGGGCGGGGCAAGCACTCAAGATATCCGCTAATATTTTAGTGTCGAAATTGCTGGAAGGCGATATATACACGCCTATGAGGGTAAACAAGAGTTTGTTCTTTTTAACTGTGATGCATAGATACTGATTGTCGTCGTGGGGCGCAATTGGTTGCAAAGCATAGGTGAGTTCACGACGAACAAAAACGATGATTTTGCTGCATGCACTATTTGTTGATGACATGAAACATTCGTACCCTGACAGTCTGATTGGTTTCGACAAGTTGGGCTCACAAATGAGGATGAGTGGAAACACATTGGTGTACACGTACTGACGGAAATCTGAAATTCGTGATTTTAGCCCTCTGGCGTTCCACTGCATGACGGACACTGCCTTGACTTCTTTTCGGAAGGATGGGGTATGGGTAGCCATCTTTCTAGTTGAGGAATTCAAGCACTGGGCTTAAGGCGTCCAGCACTTTAAGTGCGCTTCGTGCAGACGGTGTCCCCATCTCAACTAAAATCGTTCGGATGGCCTCCATGAGGGAACGTAGCACCGAGATAACTTGACGATCTGTTTTAGGTGAATCATCAATGGCCGGAGAAGGCTCTGGTGGGGCCGTGACCTTCTGAGGTTCCTTAGTAAGGAAGCGGCTCGGTAGCGTAGGCCATTCCTCTAAAGAAAGAGTCTTATCTGATTCCCTCGCGGAAGTGGTGGGCCCTTTCGCGGCGCGACTATGTGGTACCGTAGTGGAGCGGGTACTATCGCTTCGCGCGTGCGCCTTCTTTGAAGACGTACGGCGGTGCCGACGTCGACGCCGACGCCGGACTACTTCGGCTGCCTCCCTGTGGGCCGAATTGTCTCTGGCCATTTGCTTCAGAACCGCGCGCTACCTCTTGATGCGGGGACAGTCTTTCGACGAGGCTGCGTGAGGGCCGCTACAGTTGGCGCACTTCAGAACTGTGGCACCACAGGTCTCTTCTGCATGAGGTTCAGCGCAACGCGGACACAATAGCGAGTTGCGACACACGCCCTTGACGTGTGCTAGCCTGAAGCACAGATGGCATTGAAGCGGCTTCTGGATGAATGGTCGAACCGGATGTCGAAAATGTCCGACGTTAACGTGGGATGGTATACAATCCCCCTTGAAGATTACTCTTACGCAGCGCGTATTCCCAAGACGGCGCACTTGCGTAATGATCGTGCCCTCGTATGCCTTCTTGATGAGGCTAGGTAAGTCATCATTGGGAATGGCAATGTCAGTGTCGTAACTCACACCGGCTATGGATGTGTCGTCGATCGGGATGAAGGGGCGCATTTTGATTCCGCATAGCTCCGTGATTTCTTGAAGTTTTCCAAGCGCACTCGCGTTGTACACGTCTATGGCGGGTATATTCTTGCGTGAGTTTATTCTAATGTCTTTAATTTGATCCGGCACCGCACGTTCCAGAAAAATGGATAGGGCTTGCCTGTTCAGCAACCGTAGGTTGCTTGACGGTTCTTCCGGCATAAAGATGATGACGTGTGGCCAGCGCGCAGGCCTTGAATTCATAGTCGTAGTGCTCGCAGGAGTTGACGGCGCTGTGTTGGCGATCTTTCTCTTCGCCCTCTTACTCCGGACGGGTATGAAGCCGTTGTCGTATGAGTCGTCTTCCGAAATAGAGTACAGCTCGGTGCCCTCGGTGTCGCTGGGGGAGCCAACTGGCTTCCTTGCGGTTGACAGCCGTGATGATTTCTGGCCAGGCGGGCCTCTGGCATGCTCCGCGTCCATGGCCACAAGACGGGGAGGTGAAGCACCCCTAAAGGCGAAGATTTCACCAAAAAATTCAGAGAGCACAGAAACAAGTGTTCTGTCAAGAAGACACTTCGTCGTCTTCTATTTATAATTCTAGAAGCGGCTGTGATGGTGTTTTTCTGTCTGAGCAAGTTTGATGGATTGAAGGAGAGAGAGAGAGTAAAGAAACTTGAGCCAGAATAGTTATTTCACCGAATACCTAATTTGATTCTCTGTTGCGTCGTTAAGCCAATGAATAATGTATATTACTTATTGACTCTACTATGTGTGAGTGGTATTATGGCTGAATTAGCTGCGTTACAAAGAAGACGGAATGAGACCGGGGTGGTTACGCCGCGGCTACCGGCGTGAAGTGTGTGACAAATCAGTTAGAACAATAACAATAACAAAAAGAAAACTGTAGCAGGGCAGCCAACGTGGGGTTTATGGTCAAAAACGCTCGTGCAGTACCGCCTGCTCCTAAACGGAGCACTTAATCACTATTAGAGGCAACAGAAGTGGAGAGTTTTGTCATTTTTATTGAAAGGAAGGGACTCGTAATCAAATCAGCTTTCATTTAGTAGCGAAAAAGTGTCTCTGGGCCTTGCCGTCATATCACAGTGATTATTATTGTTAGAATTCCAACTACGAGCTCCCTTTAACGGGTCACTTACTGTATGTCACACGTGATGCCAGTAAAGGCAAAGTAAACACGACTTCCCAAGCTTTGAAAATAAATTGTCCACATTTACAATCGCAAATGGAGAAGCAGAGCTATGGCTAAAACGACGGAATTTCTCATTAGCATTGTGGGCGTTCTTTTGTTGTAGATTCCAGTCGCTGATGCAAAATTGCATTTTTTTTATAGATGCAGGCATACTGGGATGTCTCGTACATTTCACTAAACCGGGTTTTGTTCTTTCCTTGCTTAGCCTATTTGTCCTCTTTCCCAATGGTGGGTACTTGGAAAAAAAAAAGAAGCGCTACTCACAAACCTAGCAATCGTGCGCTTTCAAGCAAGTGTTCTCCTGGTTAAGGAATAAAAAAATTACCGACGATTACGTTACTTCCTAATGCGAAATTTGAGCGCAGCAAATAAGCTGTTTCACCTTTTCGATAGATTGAGGCAAAGAAATCGAGCAACACATGTATGCGCTATCACAGAATTTTTTTTTATTTTTCACACGTATTCCTTTAACAAAGACTCCACTAACAGTTCTTGACAGTCATGAAGGAAGCTTTGTGGTCGGAGAAATAGACTGATATATGTTCGACTTGGTACACCAATGCTTGATTCTCAAAGACGAGATCTATACAAGTGCCTCGCGAGGTTGTCACAGCCGTGGGACGCGTTACGAGCGAGAGGAACGGGATGTTCTCCCGCATATGTGTTAGGAAATTGCTGTTTGTCTTTATGTCAAGCCGCCACCGATCTGGCTCTCTGATTGCCACCGCACAGGGCGAACGGCAGCGGCAATTTCGGCTCGGGCGGTGCACATATACAGATCCGCCGCCACCGATCTGGCTCTCTGATTGCCACCGCACAGGGGTTGCATTGGAGGAGGAGCGAAGAAAGGAATTAAGTTCGAGCCGGCGCTTTGACAACCGGAGACTCGCAGGAAGAGGGGGGAGGGGGGCGGCGTGTACACCCAGCGGCAAACGATGGGGGCAGAAGCGCGCGCAGCAAGCGGACAACACGATAAAGGGAGGAGGGAAGAGATAGCAGCGACTGACTGATGCCGCTGACGCCGATAGTGAGTCAACCCCAGCTGCGGAGTTGGTTTCAGGGACAACGCCGCCGATGCCGACACAAACAATATGATACCCTCGCTTCCGCAGCGCTAAGAACCAGGTCTAGCCGTGGGAAGGTGGTCACGTATTCGTCGACGTGCCGGGGCCTACGTGAAATAACCGGCGCGTCGGCAACTGAAGAGCACCCTATCCGCCACACAAGAACAGGGGGGGGGGACCCTTTCCTCCTCTTTCTGCATGGCGGCGACGGTGTTCTATGCAGTCACGTTATCTTGACTCTCTAGCGGCGTCAGCGGCATCCAGCGGTATCAGTCGGTCGCTGCTAGCGTTGGGGGGATGAAAGAGGGGCGGAGCTGGTTACGAGGCCGACGACAACGCCGACGACGACGCGAAACCCAGGAACGGACGCCAAAGAGCTGCGCTCTAAAACGTGGAAATATAAGAACGCTTTCTTTCTCAAATTCGTACGTCATATTTATTAAATTTCGTTGTTCGGCCACTGCGGAGCGCACCAGTGCGGAGCTGTCTTCAGCGCCGCTTTTATCACCGTGTAGGAGGGTGGTATAAAAACGAAAACAAAAAATTAAATGAAAACCCAAGCACCACCGTAACAGCATCACTTGATTTCACGGCGTTGAAATGCGATTGCCAATTTTTCTTCAAAGTTGTAGCATAAAACGCCCGCACATTTTTTTCTTTTAATGTATCGCACTCCTTCGCACAGCTCTGTGAAAGTTCAACATGCATACATAGGTAGCAAGATTCAATCATATCGTTCTGGGAGGAGCTGGAAACAGAAATAGAATTAATAGAGGGGAACTCAATAGGCAATAGATAGGCAAGCGCTTCTGTGGAGAATGGACACATTTCCACAGAATGGGAGAAAAAAGAAGAAACTGTGCAATCGAATTTGGTGTAGAATAAGATTGAACAGCGCTTATTTGTTTTTCTTCTCTTTCATTTTCTGGTCGAATATATTACAGGCTTTTACAAAAATTGAATTTTGCTTCAATCGTGTCATTCTTTGATGTCGGGTTTTTGTGCAATGGCGCAAGTGGGCCCGATCTTTTCCGCCGCCGTTCATGTTCCCGTTTGAAGTACGCCTGCCAAAGAGAACCTGTGATTTATAATGTATATAGAATGTATACCATTGCATTTGGTCATTATAAGATCGCGCTACCAATATATATATGCTGATATTACCCATCTGTCTGCCGCTATGCTGTTTGCGATGTTCTTTGGTTGGGTTCGTTGAGCGATTTTTCATCAACTTTGCGTCCTTGAAGGAACTGAAAGCCGTCCTCATTTCTGACGTAAATCTAAACGTGCTGGATAGACAAAAAGTCGCAAATGATATTATTGACATATTATTCAGGCATTAAATTAAAGATGCGATCGAATCAGCTGCCAGAATAACAGAACAGTTCCGCTACACTAATTGATGTATGTTTTGCAAGTAGTATGTCGGAACATGTTTCAGGAGCTATCTTGCCCTGGACATCATTAGTCATTACTTGCTGATGTTCTGTCGGACACCTCACCACGTTATAGAGGGTGCTTTTTTATTTTAGCTGCACCAAATTGAATGTCTTCCAGTGTTTCACAACAGTTAGTGCGGTTGAGTGAGGCCAGGTTTCCAAACAATTTGATTGTGTCAATTGCTGAAGCACTGCTCAGGACAACACAGTCAGGAGAGGCGGGTTTCTCGACGTCAGCTAGCGCAGTCGGTTAAAAAGCAAGATTTCGCCGTAATTTCATACATCCGCCGTCTGTCGCATAAACTGAAGAAAATAGGAGTACGTGGAAAGGTTGACATAGTATTCTTAGTTCCAAACAAGCTTATCAGCTTATGTGCGAAAATAAGACCATGTGGTGCTATAAACGACGCGCGCAGAAAGCGGCATAGAAACGGGTACTTTTAATGTAGGACTGGTGTTCTTTACAGAATTCCATTGCCCCGTGGAAAGTTGTATCAGACAACCTGGCAGATGCATTAATGATAGCCTTAGGGAGCCCTCCAATAAAGTAAACAAGCCTTCGCGCGATGGCTTTCTCGCAGTTCGTTGTCAAAAGTGCGGATGCGTTCCTCGCTTAGAAGATAGTTGCTTTCGGGAAAAGCAAAAATGCAAATTAACTCTTCTTAACGTTGAAATAGCTCGCATTCAAGAGTTTTGTGATGCTAGTGTTAGCAAATCGTCCTTGTCACTATCGAAGTAGGAGTTGGAATATCTGCGCATGGGTCAAAGGTAGTTTTTGCCTAGTCCGCAAGTCTGTTATACTATCATGCGTCTGTTACCTTACCAGTAGACACGTGCTTGTGAAAGAAAAAGAAAGCGAGGGTATAAAAGTGGCGTGTGTCCCGGAAATAAATTTAGCGCCTATATGTGTCTCTGTTTTTCGTCTACGTCCTTGTGCTATTTGCGCTACAAGGGTGCTTTGGTCCGAAGTTCTATGGGGGTGCACTGAGAGAAACCTCTGCTAAAATATTCAGAGAGGAAAAGCTCCTGCAGAAACGTCCTCGTCCAGGAGCTCAGCTATATTGTAGCGCAGAGTGAGCAGATCAGTGTGATCAATGTTATATTTTATATTATGGGAGTAGCATGCAGTTGGGACATGTTACGTGAGAAAAGCATGCATGAATAGCAGGATTACTTTGCTTAAATGTGCTGGAAACTTGGTTTTAGCTTCTCTGCACTTCTGGCCTGACTGTGTAAGTGTATTTGAATGAATGAATGAATGAATGAATGAATGAATGAATGAATGAATGCTCATTTGACAGAAAATACAAGGTTCTCTGTTTAAGAGGCTGAGAAAAGGCACGAATGCCTAAGTGTTCGTCCCCTTTCCCAGTACACAAAACACTCAAGCACACACGATGAGCAAACTACATCAAGTGAATAAATGCACTGTCAATGGAAAGTGCATATAATGCATGACAGAAATGTTGAAGGCCATTTGCAGTTTCAAAGTAAACAATCATTTATGGAGTGACAAGAAATACATGTTCACTTGTTTTAAACATTCCTAGATATGGTGATTCGCTTACAATATTGCCATTGGCAGGATTATGATTTTAACATCCGCAACTCTGAATGATTGATTTTGCATACCGTAAGTTGTCCGTATCTTGCCATTGTTGCAACTTCTGTGCCTCATGTTATATTTGTGTTCTTTCGAAAGGTATCTTGTGAAAAAGGCTACGATAACTTGAAATATTGAAATGGCTATCTTTTACATAAGATTTTCTATTGTTAATATGCTACTCTTCTTGAAAAGAGGAGCAGAGTTGCTTCTGCAGGGTGCACTTTCAATTATATGTATCATGCGTTTCTCTAAGGTTAGTAAACTACGGATCTTAGTTTTAGTCGTGGTACACCAGACAGATCAACAGTATTGGAGGCGTGAATGCACTAGGCTAAAGTACAATTTCTCCTTTAATCGGAAACGTAATGGATGCTTTAATTTATTAATAGTCCCGATGGATCTTGCAAAGCTAGATCTATCGAGATTACGACATGACAGGACGAGTCTGTTCTTTTTTTTTTCAAACGTAATGCCAAGTAACCTATGTCATGTGGAACGTAGGATGACCTCACCACAGAATTTTATTTTTATGCTATCATCAATACACTTATTGCGAGGTCGAAAAGCAATGTATTTTGTCTTTTCAATGTTTAATTGCAACTTATTTACTCTGAGCCTTTCGGAAACACAAGTGAGCCACATATTTGTTTTTTGCTGGAGATCACAGAAGTTATCACCAGAAGAAAAAAAAGAAGCATTAGTGCCATCAACATAGATCAATACGTCAGGTGTTAGAGGCATCTTCGTAATATCTTTAATGGGTAATCGAAAAAGAAGCGGCCCAAGAATGGACCCTTGTGGGACACCAAATTTGATTTTACCCAGTGTTAATTGATAAAAAAATGTCGGTGTGCTGTACTCGGTTCGTTAAGTAGCTTTTCGCTAGGTTGATATCCCATGCTTATTTACCTTTTGCAACAAGATATCACGCTTAATGGATGCAAACGCATTTTCGAAGTCTAGAAATATTCAAATTGTAGAATGCTTGTCTTCAATGTTACTTATTATTCTTTCTTTAATATGTAGCCGCGCCGTTTCGGTACATTGATGTTTTCACAAACCATACTGTATTTCTGTTATAACATTATTTCGTGTGCAGAAATTTAAGACTTTGTCATTACTAACGTGATCTATAACTTTGGTAAAAAATTGCAGAACTGAAATCGGTCTGTAGTTGTTCGTGTAGTTCCGGTCTCCCCCTTTAAAGAATACTGATACTTGTGCATTTTTTTTATTTTTCGGGAAATTCCCCAGTACACAATATTGAATTGCATATGTATAACGTAGGTTTGCTAATATGCATTGCCATAGCTTTTATTGGTTCTGCCTTTATGTCATCCACATCCCATGCAGTGAAATTCTTCAACTTCAGGAATAAGCTACTTATTTCACCTTGAACTGTTGCTGCAAGAAATAGTGACCTACCCACCGTGGTTGCTCAGTTACTATGGTGTTGGGCTGCTAAGCACCAGGTCGCGGGATCGAATCCCAGCCATGGCGGCCGCATTTCGATGTGGGCTAAATGCGAAAACACCCGTGTACTTAGATTTAGGTGCACATTAAAGAACCCAAGGTGGTCGAAATTTCCGGAGTCTTCCCCTACGGCGTGCCTCATAATCATAAAGTGGTTTTGGCACGTAAAACCCCATAATTTAATTTAAGAAATAGTGACCTGCTCATACTACACGGTATTTATGATCTATAATTTCGGCTATAAATATTGAAGGCATCTGATGCACCGTAATTTACGAAATGCTGATTAATGTTATCCGCCTGTGAAGTGATTGATAAGCCTTCATCAATGACCTCAAGTACAGAGCTCTGTTCCGTGTACGGAAGCAGATCATTCAATGTTTTCCAAACTTTTTTTGATCAGTTCTCACGTGCCAACTTGATATCGTGGATCAACTTATTCCTGACCTTTTTGAATTCTGTTAAGTGTTCTGATTGCCTTGTCTTCGTAAACGTAGGGAAAAGCCTATCACGTTCCTTAATTTGGTGTAGGAGCACAGTATCAACCCACGGTTTCTTGCAATTGCTTCTTTTTGTTGCTCTAAGAGGAAATGCCTTGTAATAAATGTATTTGATTATGCTAACAAAAAGGCTGTACGCCTTAACAGGATCCGTCAGTGTGTATATCCGAGGTCATTCAATTTCGCTGACTAACGCTTGAGGATAAGTAGATGTGTTCTTGTTTATCAGCATATGTATTAAATGCGTGTCACTTTGGGGCTGCGCGCGTATTTTAGCCTCACGTGTAAAGAACAGGAATGTGGCCGAAGTGATCACCTACGTCACTTATGAGGACACCAGATTCTAAGTGAGTTGTTCGCGTCGTGATGCACAAGTCGACTAAGCTTTCAGAATCATTTGTCACCCTTGCTGGAACATTGACGACATTTTCATAGCCAAAGAAATGAATATATTCAAAAACGTCTCTGCTCCGTTCTAAAAAAAGCAGGTTCATATTGAAATCGCCTGTGAAAATGAGGGGATAGCGACAAAAATCCCAACTTGCACTCGAGAAAATCTAATAACATGGATACAGGATGGGAAAGAGGCCCGCAAATAACCACAAATTTGATCGAGAGGTTAGTAGTGCTCATGTATGACAGAAAACTCAGAAATTACATCGAAACATAGGTCGCGTCTTACGTAAAAAGCTACACCGCCCCCTTTTTTTTATTTTTCCGGGACAGCGAGCAGCACAAGCACGCTTAAAACTGAGCTACATCGTAATCGTCGCGAAACCAAGTCTGAGGAAAAGGTAAGATATCAAATTAGTGCTCTGGTTCATCTAGGAGCATACAAACAGATTCGTGTTTGCTTTCTAAACTTCGCGCATTCAAACGGAATAAGTACATCTGCTTGTCGTCAGGTAACGCTCTGCTCTGTTTGAAGGGAAGCTTGTCGTAACCCTTGTATTCTTGAAAATGGATTGTCATATTTGAAAATGAGCACAGAAAAACATGCTGACCGACTATCTTATTGTATAAAGATCTTCCATTGTGATAATTCTAATTACTCGATGACGGGAACCACGACGCACAAAGAATTTCCCATTTTTGTGCCAAGCAAATTTATACTATTTTTGAGCCGCTCGCGTCTTCATATGCCAAAAAGAAGAAGCTTTTTGTTTTGTGCTGTCAAATTATCGTTGAGGAAAAATTTTTACCTTGATTTTTGCCATTGAGCGTTTTTTTTTTTTCAAGCCAGGCATCTCTCGTAGCGCAAGACGCAAAGTGAACCAGAACAGGTGGAACCTTTTTACAACTTATCGGTGCTGGCTTTTTCTTTTTTATCGTCTACTGCGTCAGCCCTGAAATTCAACGGAATGCGGTTAATGGCTTCAATGTCCTGGCCCAGAAGATGCGGAACCTCGAGATGGTCCGCAAGGCAGTTTAACTTTTCCAGCACGTTATCACTGACATGATGGGGCTGGTCGTGCACTTCTAAATTGAACCATCTGTCATACTGATCGACGTCATTCAATTCTAAGCTTGTCGATTTCTTGGTTTTTCGCCTGGTCCTGAAGTTTTTCCACGCGCTTTGGAAGACCTGCAGTATCTGCATTTTGGTGTTTCATCACAATAATAATCTCATCACATTCTGTAGTCATTTCCTGCATTGCCTGTTCAACGCTTGTCACAGTTTCTTTCATTTCCTCTAGGGCATCCACCTTAATATTCATGTCGAGCAGGATGGCAAGTATGGGGTGAATCTCTGAAATTTCACTAGTAAGCTTCAGTTCCGTCTGTTGAATTCGAACCGCTTCGGAACTTGCCCGTCTTGCAAGTGGCTCACTTCCAAGATTTCAAGGCGGTTTCCGATTTTTTTCCAGTACGCACTTGTCGTTACCCCTGAGCAAGCGCCCGCATGATAACTAAACTCGCATTTACGACACGATAGGTATGATTCATCGTCGAGAAGCAATTTTTGGCAAACAAGGCAGCCCGACATGATGGCGATTTGTCGCCGCGCCGAAGAGCAGGTTCACTCGGCATCAGCGGCAGCCATAGACGAGATAAGTACAAGTTGAAAAATAACCAACCTGCAACATGGGAAGCGCCACATCGTTAAATCAGGCCAGAACCACTCTGTGCCACTACTGATGACCACCGCTGCTGAGTGTGTGACTGCTTCCAACGGTGTCGCATTTCTTTTATAGCTTTCTTTTGGTGACGTCAAGGCAACGTAATCTGCTGGTGACCGGTTGATAGGATCCAAGCTTTAGGAATGAAGACAATGCGTGCTAGTGGTGGCACGGACTGTCTGTCTATTCGTCTGCGTATATTATTCTGTTTTGTTCTCTTTGTATTCCCTTGCTTATTCGCCAATGTAAAACAAAGCTGTGGTTCCGTGAAGCTTCGTTCACACACAATGCTGACATATTACTACTGCACTGGTGCTGGTGATCCTAAATTACGAAAATATCCAAAGGCAAGGTTTGCGTTGTTTGACAAGTTATAATTTACGTGATACTAATTGCGGTATAACTTAAGCAGAGATTGGAGCTAATTGATGTTGTTGCTTTTGATGCAACGTGCAAGGGGGCCACCATGCGTACGCGTGAACAAGTACGAGTCAATGATTCGTAATAGCTGGTCTTCCGTCGTTTTAAAATGCTTTGCTGGCTTGTTAGCGCATTCGTTCGCACTTTTTTTTCACGCACTTCTAATTATCCTTACATGTCTTTGATTTATCAAAATTATTCAGTTGAGGTATAGCGATCGATCGTGATCTCTCTGTTTTCCCGTTACATCTTTCTTTTCTTTTTTTCGTAGTAAAACTAATTGTGGTGTTTTGGTGACCCAAAACTTTATAACAATATATGTTGAATGACACCCCTCTGTCAAGAAAAAAAGAAAAATGGTTTTGCAAAAGCTCTCTAGAAAGGTTGGAAGCATTTAACCCGAATTTAGAGAGTAAACTCTCTTTGTTTCATGCTAGGCTTTAGTAAGCCTCAGTGATCGTAGGAACACGAAACTTTGGTGCTGTTGCAAAAGCTTATAATTCAGCCAACTCGGTAAGAAGGTTTAAAATGCTTAAACAGGCTCTTGTAAATATTTTCTCTGATATTGTCACGCTGCAGCGAAAGAAGGGACATTTACGAATTAGACTGCGCCTTTCTACATTTCGTAAGCCACATTATACCGTCTAGTCTTTACGGGGAAAGTGATGTATTTAAATTTTGTCGTGTGAGCCTTCCGTGTCGGTAAAGTTTGAGGTAACATTAAAAACGATAACGTAAATGCATCAGGTAAAACGCGAAAAAAAAATTGAGCTGGTATAGCAGCTTGGGCTTGTTGGTTTTCTATCCTGGTGTTAACTGCGGGAAATGTAGACGAGAGGCGAGACTAGAAGACGACACCACAAGCGCTGCAAGGGGGCCACCTTATAGTTGTAGAGTCGTCTTCTCATCTCGTCTATCGTATATATTTTGCGCTGTTAACACCAGGACGAAAAAAATTTTGTTTAAGCTTAGATGCTCCTAGCCAAACTCTTTAAGTGAGCAACTTAGCCATAGTGTAGTGTACACATATCTCAGATTTCGTGTGGCCTGCATGTTTTCTTTAATCTGTGTCCTTCTTTCCTTGAGCTCGTAACGCCTTCAAAGGGATGAAAGATACTCTTACGTCTTGCGTACGTTGAAGTGCGATAAAGTGCTCGCGTATTAAATCGTTTTCAAATGAGCTTTCATGGTCTGTTATATTTGCGGTGCCAGTTGCCCTTCACCTTCACACACTTGTGACATTTTTCTAATCTTTTCATAGTGCGGCGCTTTTGAGTCTTTCGCTGCACTATTATACTGAAATAACAGTTCGACATAATGCCTATTGCTTAGGACATCAGAAATAATGCTGCTTATTTAACTAACAGGCTTTTGAGGTGCGGGAAATAGCACAACTTCAGTGTCCGTTCTATGCAAATTCTTTTGTCTGTTGTACATGATGTCGTTGGTGCAGTTCCTCGCCACTGCATCTGTGTTCGAAGGTGACGGAATGCAAAAAAAAAATGCTTGTGAATGGCGCTTTCTTTCAAGATGCTTAATTCGCGGTCGGTAAAATTAACTTTAGATAAGGCCCCTCTGATCATTGCTGTTTTGAGTGAGGCCTTTTTATCCCTGTCAATGCCAGGCTTCTGTGTTCTTATGTGCAAACGACTCCCTCACTTCGCTGCGTTCTCACTAGGCGGCAACCAGCACGTCTCGTACAGTTCTGAAGTAAAGTCGGAATTTCTCCGCCATTTACGTACTTGCTTGCCTACGCTTACTTGAAGTAACCTCTAGTTCAAGTCTTATTCGGTCCATGTCCTACTGCTTTTGCTAGCACACCATCTATAACATAGTATCGCCGCGGATCTGTTTATACGCAAACAATTGACAGCAAGTATTACGAACGCCCAAGAAACAAAATAAACTGCGTGGTTTCGTGCAATGATTAGACATGCTCCCGGACTTGCCCAGTCATTGTCGTCGACGTCAATTCTTTACAGGGCGTAAGTTTGGCGATACATAGGGTAAGCTACTTTTTTCTAACCACGCACACTCGCTTCCATCACACCTTTCCTATCACCGATAGAACTGATAACAGCCACGCTGCTTAGCATTCCCCCATCTTTCGCACCTTTTTCTTGCCATCTCAATAGTAGCTACGAAAGCGGGATGTAAACAGTCTTGATCCCGCGACAACCGAAGCCTTTGAACCGTTCATGCAAAGCTGTTACGTGCTTTCCACTAGCATCATGTTTGAAAACGCCACACCCCTTCACCTCAGCAAACAAACCTTCACCCCAGCAGAGTGGTGCACACATGACAGCCGAGAATACCTCATCGTTATACCGATTCCGAGCCAGCTGACATTTTTGAGTCCATTGAATCGTTTCTTCGGCTTGATTGGTCGCTTTAATTTGCGCCCGTCGCGAAGCAACAAACTCGGTCCAATTTTGCTCCGAATGACACCACTTCTGCAGGAACTTTGCATTTGCATGCGCGCACATACAGGGTCTGTCCTGAATGTAATTTCAGTGAATTTATTGTGACGCGACTGTACGTCGGAGCGCGGTCTGACCGGTTGAAACTGGTAATGAGAGAACCCAGCTAAGCAGCGCTCCGTCGCTCAGTGTGCTCCGTGCATCGGAGAGTGTAGGATGGGCCTGTCCGTCAAACTTGTTTTTATTTTTATTTATTTATTTATTTATTTATTTATACTGTAGGTCTTCTGCAGACCCATACAAGCCTATTCTTGTGCAAGTGAAAATGTAGCGCTCGTTGGAACAAAGATTTGCGATCAAGTTTTGCGTGAAACTTGTCAAGACCGCTGCGGAAACTGTTACTATGCTCAAGTCTGCTTACAAGGAATATACCCTGTCAGATCGGTAAGTGTTTCCGTGGCACAAGGCCTTCTTGGAAGGCCGGGAAGAAGTCGACGACGAGGACCTCGCCGGACGGCCATCCATGACCACCACGGCTGACAATGTGACGCGAGGGAGGGAATTGTTGAACTCACACCGACAATTAAGTGTTCGTTTAATGGGCGACATGTAAAACATTCCGAAAACTCAAGTTCATGAAATCGTTAGAAACGATATCGGCATGCTGACGGTGTGTGCAAAAATGGTTCCAAAAGTGCTCACTGACGATAAAAAGTGATCTCGCGTTGAAACGTGCCAAGAAAGCCTCGACATGTACAAATGTGAACGAAAATTTTCGGACAACGTCATTACAGGTGACGAGACTTGGGTATATGAATATGACCCGGAGACCAAAAGGCAACCATCGGAGTGGCACACGCATTCGTTCTGTTGCCAGAAGAAAGCCAGGATGAGCAAATCAAAGATGAAGATAATGCTCATCGTTTTTTTTTAACCCACGGACTGGTTCATCACGAGTTTGTAGAACCTGGAACCACTGTGAACACGAAATTTTATGTGGGAGTCTTCAAAAGACTGAAACGCGTGGTTCAATGCATCCGGCTGGACATCGCAGACAACTGGAAGATGCACCACGATAATGCGCCGGCCCACAGTTTCTTCATCGTCGCCGACTAACTAGTTAAAGCAGGGGTTCCAAAGATCCCCCAGCACCCGTACAGCCCGGACTTGGCTCCCCGCGACTTTTTTTCTCTTTGCGTGCCTCAACACACCCCTGAAAGGCAAGCATTTCGGGACATTGGACGGTATCAAAGGAGCTTGCACCGCAGCATTAGAGGCCATTGCGGAGGAGGACTATCGCAACGCATTCGAGAACTGGAATTCTCGCTGAATCCGATGTATCCACGCAAAAGGAGAGTATTTTGAAGATGTTTAAAAAGTTGTAACGAATAATTTAATAAATGATCTTTAATGGCCTTATTGACGTTATTTTCAGGATTAACTGTGTATAATGGCGTGTCCAGATTTTCCTAAATGTTGCTTTAATCTGTTCCTCCTTCACCCAGATTTGTAAACTTTTTTTACGGCGCTTCCTCAGTGCTATACTCTGCATTATCTTGTGTTATGCCCAGTGTGCACAAGGAGTTAGCAGCAAACGAGACCAACCTGAAAACATAAAAATTTGCTCTCCCGGAGTTACAGGTTGGCGTACGTGTCCCGAATCAAACAGAATATTAATGAACTGTTTGCAAGCATTCATATGTCGGCGCTAGCACACAAGCTAGGTTCCACGAAGTATAGCAGACACTTCTCAGCATGTCTCCCCCCCCCCTTTTGCTTAATTTATGGCGAGCTGCTTTTTTTTTTGGAACATGCTTGCGCATCTTCGCCACTCGGTTCTCAGTCCCTGGCTCCAACGGCTCGAAAATGTGTTTGCATCTACCGCGCGATTTCTTTCATAGCGTGTTACACTTTGAACTTGGTTATAGTTACTGCCGAGACTAGTTCATTTTTATTGCTTATGTTTGTTTAACACTGCAAACGAGACAGAATTGGCAAACGAAGACAGGAGTTTTCTTTTATTATTTGCATCTTATATGTACTATAAAGTTTGTTGGCGTAAAATGCTTGTCAGTGCACTAAAACTCAACACCAGGTTGTTTCTAGCTTAACTTATATGGGCATAAATCATATCAACTCTGTCATAGTTCGCAGAACGCAGACTAACGGGAAGCAGCCTAATAATGGGAGTACGCAGAGTAAAGAAAAATAAAATCGACGTACCTCATAACAACACCATCAGTGGTCCGTACAGTCGATGAAAGAGGCTTACGGTAAATCAAGCAGAACACATAGTTGCAATAAATATTATCTTCGCTGTCTAAAGCACCCAAATGAAAGACTTATCAATTCGTATGGAAGCGTAGGCATGCACGTACCACATTTGCAATAGTACGTTTGAACCTATGAATGGTTACGGATGACTGTTTGCACTACATGCAACATGTCCTTTCTTGTATCGATGCCGCGTGTGGCATTTATACATTTCACTGAGTGAAAAACCTTTGGTGTACAAGAGGGTTTTGGCCTAGAGTTGCTTAACTGCCTTTATACGCAGGCCTTTTACAGAGTTCTAATGTAGTTTTCGCTCAAAGTCGACTCGGGCCTTCGTAGCTCGGTTCGGTATCTTTCTTGCACTTAGAGCGTGACCCGCGAATTCAAACGAGTGAAACCGATTTGAATGCCCACGAAACGCACACGCAAGTATGTGAACACGCAGCACGCTGAAAAGGAAGGAAAACGTTGCTTTCCTACAGATGTGGGGCCGCAACCTTTGAATAAAAGGTGTCTTTTATCTGGTTATTGCATCAGTGTATTCAATCTCGGCACTTGAATTTCTTCATAGTAAAGCACGACCTAGCTCTCTTATAAGCACTGCTTTCATCGACGCCGCGTGAAGCAGAGAAAGGATTTCGCCGCATGAAATAAGCTTGTAAACTGCACAATACCCTTAATTGATTCCGTGGACGTCTAAATTCTATTTGCCGCTTTCCTTTCTAATAGCCGAAGCCTGTCCGATTTCGTGCTATACAAGACGTGAGGAGAGTAAAGTTTGGAAAATTGTATGTTTGTTATAAGAACTGAAAAAAACAAAATAGGAGATGCTCAGCGCAAGAAAACGAAAAGAAAATCAGTTATTGGCTGGCTACCTGCGTGGGAAATTGAAGGTGCTTAAGGATAAAGAAAAATAAACAGCAATTCTTAATATTCTGTACTAATGCATAAGCGTTGTTTGGCTCGGCGGTGACTTGGTTTGTGCTTAGCTTTGCTCACTTGCTTTTCCTAGCTAATGCACGTCTACCCATGGCCTTTCTGGTGGCAAACAATGCTTCTAAAGGCATTGTTTAGGCGTAAGCAGTTGTCACATTTTCTTTTTTTTTTTTTGCCGCATCCGCACCTTTTAATGCAATCGTGCCAATTGAGCCGGAACGCCACGTAGGAGCGCGCTTCGACGGAACAGAATGGTCGAAAGGGGACACCAGCTGCCGCAGTAGTTCGAGAGGCACTGCGTGAGGGGGACTGTGGGGAGCCTACATGCAACTACATGCAATTGCATGTAGGCTCCCTAGGAGAGTGCATCGCTGCAACGCCATGTCCCCCTCGCTGTCGCTCTTGCAAGCTTGTGTTATGTGCGTCTTCCTCGTCCATGCAAGCTCTCGCCGGCGTTCTGAGTGTGCCTCGCACTCAGAAGCACACGGGTGTTTTCGCATTTCGCCCCCATCGGAATGCGGCCGCCTTGGCCGGGATTCGATCCCGCGACCTCGTGCTCAGCAGCCCAACACCATAGCCCTACCCATGGAGGAAGGAAAAATGGCAAGGCCCAATGAAAACGCGCCAAGCATCTCAACACGCTTCCTTCCCCACGAGGTGTTCATAACTTGAAGCACCGCTCAACGGCTTTCAACTGGACATTGATGCTTTCGCAGTCACAACTCTTAAGAAGTGCTTAGGCGTCCTCTGGTTTTTGTAGGCCCGTCGAGGTTGATGTGAGACGTAGTTTTCTTCACGTGTTTTTCTTCTTTGCGTGCCAAAGTCATGCACGAGTCCACATCGATCACTTAAGCGCTATAGTCTTCTCGCTGGGTTTGATCCCCCGTCCACGACGGCGGGGTTGTCAGATGCCGCAGATGCGAGTTGCTTCCGTATCTAGATCTTCGAGATCGATGTTTTTCCGAGCTACCTGCGTGGTGTACTTTTTATTTTTCGAAATAGGATTCGCCTACGAGAAATTCCTCCATATTTATAGCAGCAAGAATGGTTGGAATTGCCTCACCGAAGATGCAGCGGCGGCATATTGGTTGCTTCGGTATGCTTTCGTTGAAACGCTATTTTTGTCGACAATGACGCCTGAACAAGGCGACAAAGGTTACTGTATGATCGATTGTCGGGCTCTGCTGCCTCCGTGATGATCGCGCTTTGCGCCTACTGGTTGAGAAATAAATGATTGCCTCCTTGTCGACCTTTACTATTTGCAGACCTAAAATATCAGCATTTCAGAGTAGCTGGAATCGGAAAGTTTCAAGCATTTGGCAAGCTTCATCGGGTCTCTTCTTGTTTTGCTTGCTTCTTTATTGCAATAGTAATTTAAGGGCACTTGAGCGTCGTCCAGGCCATCTTCTTTCACCCCATCGCTGTCGTCATGCTGTGTCAGTATCGACACACATGCGCGGCCCTTGCGTGGACGGATGCAACGAATGCATAGACGCGCAGTGTGTTTTGACGCAAAACTAAAGACGCTGTTTGTGGTGTGCCCTAACTCAAGTGGCTGCACCGTCACACTCCGCTCAATCGGCTCTGCTGGAGCCAGGGCAACGTTAAGGCCTCTGCTGCTGGCATGAGCTTCGTGCGTACAAACACTATGGCGTTCTCGCTGAGCAGTTCTGCGCGTGCCACACCTAGGTGCAACACTAGTCGGAGAATCAGAATTTACAGTAAACGTCTCGCTAGCACTGTATGTAACTTTATTAACAAATGAGGAAGACGACGAAGTGATCCTATTGCTGAGCGTTTCCTCTCCGTCACCAGCATTTTCTGGCAGTTCTCGCTTTCTTTCGGGGAACACTCTTCCCTGATCGACGGGAATGGAAGTGGAGCCACCGCACTCCTTCCTAATTTATCGGTGCCCGCGTCGGCAGCCTCAAGGAAGCGGAACTGCCTCTCGAGCGGCAGCGAGGCTACCCCGATAGAGACCGAGTGTGACGACAGCTTCGACGACGACTACGTGACTGTCCTGAGTCAGACAGCAACGCGGCGGACGCTTAGGGCCTCTGTGGACACGTCTACTATGAGGAATCACAGAGTTCGCCAAAGTACACCATCCTTTCGTTACCTGTGCTAACCTCCGACAACATGAGGTTCCTCAACAGGCAAGTTGCATGGGTTGAACTACAGAGACTGTTGCCAAATGTCATTGAGGACGTCCGAGTCAACGCTCGGAAGAATGTTGCGGTAGGCGTCGCTCAAGCGTCAGTGTTAGATTCTCTGCGAGCTGTGACTGTCCTCGGTAGCATGAACGTTCGTACCATCATCCCGATGGGAAACTAGGCTACTACAGGCGTCATATATGACATTCATGCGGCCATCTCAGGCGAGGATTTACCACTTTTGATAAAGCCTGCCAATCATGGGACCAAGATACTGCAGGTGGCCCGTCTCGGAAATTTCACATGCGTAAAAATTGTCTTTAATGGCGACTGCCTTCTGACGCATGTGAAAGTAGGTCATTACCGACATGCTGTCCGGCGCTTTGTTCCCAAGCCGCTTCAGTGCAGAAACTGCCAGAAATTCGGTCACGCGAGCGCCGTCTGTGGAAAGTCTACGGTATGTTCCCGCTGTGCAGCACAACACTCTGCAGCCAACTTCCAGGCTAAAACTTATAAGTGTCCAAACTGTGAAGGGTCACGACGCCTCATCAAAGGAATGTCCAAAAGATAAGAGAGAACTCTCCGTCTTGACGAAAATGGTGAGGGACAGGTCGACTCATCATGAAGCGGCTGCTGACGTCAGGCGGTGTCGTTCTTGTCGCAGACGCTCATGAAGGAATTCTGCTCTCCGCACACAGAATACGCGTGCCGCAAAGCCTCCTGCTGTTGAATCCGCTCCAACTCCAGCGCAGAATGTGTCCAACCCGCGTATTGATAATGGAGCACCTGAAAAGAATGCTGTGGATGAAGCATGGCCACCACTGCCAAGGATAAGCCCTGTGGAAATACCCTAACAAGGAGCGGCACCACAATGCTCCACCCCTCAGCCAGATCAGCTGACAGAGCATGACCGCCCAATTGTAACAATGCTCAAGTCCTTGATAAATGTGACTCGCACGCTTGTAGCCAACTCGAATACGCCAGCAGCTCGAATCGCAGTGCAAGTGTTCCATGCCCTGAGCCCAGTGCTTGGAAATCTTGCGTAAGCAGAATGGCTCTTACACTGCGTTCCCTCCGTGGTGAAGTGCGTAGTGCGATGATTTTCCAGTGGAATGCCAGAAGACTTAAATCACGGATTTCCTGTTTCCGCCAATAGGTATTTACGAACCGATTTCCTATAGTGGTACTATGTGAACCGAACGTGTCAAAAGCGCTAAGACTCTCTGGATACGGGGCCTTTATGGCGTCGACGTGCGGGCAGTCTAGCAACGTAATTGTTTACATGCGTACAGAACTAACTTACATTCCCCACTCGGTGCAACCTCACGATGAATACCAATACGTGTGTCTCCACGTTACAAAGAATAAAGTGGCCTTCACCCTTATCGGCGCCTACACCTCCCCATATAGTCGGTTCGACGGCGACCGACTGCGCGACATCCTGACGGGGACTTCTGGACCCTGGATTATCACGGGAGACTATAATGCTCATCACTTGGCTTGGGGAAGCTCCAGAATTGATTCCAGGGCCGGAAACTTGTGGAATTTGATTTCGACCACAAACGCAGCATTATGAACTATAGCAGCCCAACGTACTTGCGTGGTTCGACCTATAGCAGTTGCTTAGATTTAACTTTGCTGTCACGGCTTCTTGGTCAAAATGTTCGATGGTTCTCTGACATCGACACTCATGGTAGTAACCATATTCCCACCTACTTAAGAATCACTGGATTGGCAAGCTTCTCCTTTTCTACTTCCCGATGAGTAAGGTGGTCAACATATAAGACAAAGGTGGAAGAGGCATGCAAAGAAGGATTTACCTGCAGCATTGAGAACCTTACTTCAAGTGTACTGGAATCGTCTAAGTACACCTTTAGATTCGTTAAGAAACGTACGGATTTTGACATGGAACTTGAGCGACTTCGAAATATTCGCAGAAGGGCCGAGAGGCGATACTGGCGCACCAAATCATGACCTTAGAGTCGCTCGACGTATACAGAAGAAAATCCAACGTCGTATGGACAGGCTGGAGGAACAACTGTGGAAGGTGTTCTGCGAATCACATGACCCCCGCAAGCCGCTGTCTATCATATGGAGGACGGTACGCGGCCTTGGCTCGTGTCCACAGCAAGGACACCCATTCTGCACCCTAGCCCTCCATCAAGGCCGCTCGCAGGTTGATATAGCCGAAGATTTTGTGTGAAGATTGCGGGCAGTGTGGTCACCATCAATAGCGAAATTCGGCGTGAGGTTCCTGCGACACGCGTCCCAGAATTGAATGTGTCCTTCTCACTAGAAGAATTGGATGCTGCTCTGCCCACATGTAGGCGCTCATCGTCGCCAGGACCAGATGGCATCACCTACGCTGCTGTATGCCACCTAGGTGACGATGGCCGAGCTAGACTCATGGAATGTTACAACCAGTCATGGAATGATGGCGTCTTTCCTGAGTGGTGGAAGTCCAGCCGCTTGATACCACTTCTGAAGCCTGGAAAGTCGTCACTTGACCTAGCGTCCTACCGACCCATTGCGCTGTCCAGCTGTGTTGGGAAGGTCGTGGAAAGAATGATTCTCACACGCGTAGAGTGGTATTTGGAGCGCCACAACTTATACCCCGGGGTCATGCCTGGGTTTAGAAAAGGTCGTTCCTCTATTGACAACGTCATCGACCTCATGATGTCTGTACAACAAGAAAAACACCGCAAGCGTATATCGGTTGCACTTTTCCTCGACGTGAAAAGCGCCTATCATAAGGTAACGCATAAGCCATCATTGATGCCCTGGAAAATAATGGAATTGGTGGACGCATGTTTCGGTGGAATCGGAGCTATCTATTCAAAAGATCCTTCTCTGTACACAATGAAGATGGCCGAACCGCTGACCATTACACTTGCCGTGGCGTCCCGCAGGGTGGGGTTCTTAGCCGCACTTTGTTCAACCTTGCAATCCTTGAACTTGCCGACGTTCTATCACATACGATAAACCTTTCCATATATGCTGACGATATATGCAAATGGGCCTCGGCACTTACACGTCTCCAGGTGCATGCACGGCTCCAAAAAACAGTGACCCTAACACCATCGTACCTGCGTGCTCAAAGCCTCTGCATTTCGACCGAGAAGTGCGCCTTAGTCGACCCACAAGCCCATGACCTGGTACCCCAATTCTATTGACCACCAAATTATTTCATACGCAAAACCGTACCGATTCCTAGGCGTTATTATCAAAAAAGACCTTTCATGGAGCCCCCACAACTCGTACCTAAAGAAGAGGCTTACTTCTATCACCCATATACTGTAGCTTCTTGCCGGTAAAACGTGTGGCACATCCCTGACATCTATGCTTCAACTATACAGGACGCTCTTCCTAGGATACTTGCGATATAGCACACCAGTGCTGTCCAATGCTAACAAAACTAACATACATGTCCTACAGAGCATTCAAGGCCAAGCCCTTCAAACATGTCTGGGGCTACGTCGAAATGCTTCAACTGTGGCAACCATTGCCACCGCGGGAGACCACCCAATATTAACCTATATAGCTATCGACGCACTCCGGGCGCATGTTCGCCATATATCCAGAGTGCCTGACCACCATCTCGCTCGCTTGCCTGAGAAAAGACCCAATGCAGCTGCGGCTAAGCGGCATTCTTTGTCATTGAGGCACTCACCCGCAACAAGAACGCCATCCTCTTTGTGGTGCTTGAAAAAGCCTGCTGTGTACCTTGCAGTTCCAGGAATAGCGAAGAAAGCTAGCCTGGCCACCGCGGCTCTCAAACAGATCACATTGAAATTTTGCATTGTTCATACGCTAACAGAATCCATGTTTACACGAACGGTTCCGTCTCGGAAAATTCAACGGGTGCCATTGTTATACCATCTCAATCGGCCGTAATAAAGTTTAAAACTTCACACGTAACGACATTTACAGGTTCCGAACTGGCCGCTTTTTCCACTGCTGTCGAATACATTGAAAAAGAACCGCCCAATAAATCGGCAATATTTTGTGATTCGAGAGCAACCCTCCAGAGCTTGCGAGGTTTACGACGTGGCAATTATGAACAGCTGGTGTTCAAAATCAACGAAAGTTGCCATTGCGCTTCTGAACGAGGACATGATATAATCTTTCAGTGGCTACCGGAGCATTGTGGAGTCGTTGGTAATCACCTCGTCGCTGACGCTGCCCGATGTGCCCAGGATGGCGCACCGACACTCCTTATACCGTTATCGAGAGTAGATGCTGCAAGAGAGCTTCGCAGTCTCGCTCGTATCATCACGTTAAGTTACTGGCATACACCACAGAACTCTAAGTGTCGTTTATACAGGCTCGACCCATCACTCAAACATATATTACCAGCAAACCTTTCACGACGTGACGCAAAACTACTGTGTCGGCTGTGGGTAGGAGTAGCATTCACCAACTCCTACAGCTATCGTGTCGGAACGGCGGACTCACCAATGTGCCCTAACTGCAAATGTGAAGAGACCATCAGTCATATTCTGTGCCACTGTTCTTGCTCTGATAAGCAACGTCAGACTCTCCAGTGTGCCTTGAATAGACTGGATGACAGGCCATTTACAGAAGCAAATATCTTGGGAGCCTGGCCTCACAATTCATTAGCCCAGAAAGCAGTTCCAGCGCTTCTTCGCTACCTGAAGGCAACAGACTTGAGTGCCTGACTATAGACATCCTACCCCTAACTTAGTGCATGTGCAAGTGCGCCATAGACTCATGTTTTCACTCTCTCTTTTTCACTCCCCATTCCCCTCCCCACGTGTAGGGTAGCAAACTGGACTCAGTCTGGTTAACCTCCCTGCCTTTCTCTCTTCCCTTCTCTCTCTCTTATTACTGACAAAGCATTATATGGCTCATGAAGCGGAAAATCCGGCGGCGCCCCCGGAGATGGTACAAAAAGTCACGTGGTTACTTCCGATCAACAGAAGGTGCACGTTGCGTTGGGTTCATTCAATCACCACCGGATGGCGCTCATCTCCGCGCATCCTAGGGTGCCTCGATGACATCGAGGCACCCTACGCATCCGTAAGTCATCCGCGGCACCGGCCGTGCTGGGGACACAAAAGATATCACCACAATGCTCGCCTTCGCGCACAGCCTTCGCCACAAGCCTTTCCCAGTAGATTACAGTTGCATAAGCTTCAGTTCGCCGGAAGCAGCAACTGTACTGCATGTCCGGTCTGTATATTGCGCGTCACAGCGCTGCGCCGATTTCCGCGTTGTGTGCTGTGATCGACGAACCTTCGACTTACACTACGACTTCTGAGTGAGTTGCTGCGCCTGGCTCCATTGGCCTTTCCAGGGAAGCACGCGAACGAGGCGTCATAGGAGAGACGTGGCAATGCATTCATCCACGTAGGAATATCTAAGTACCTTTGAATTTTTTTCTTTTGCCGCTGACAATTGTCAGCATTTCACAGCGAAGCTATTGATGGATAGGGATCCGTGTGTTGTTCTGCATCGACGAAAATGTGGGCCGATCCTGCAGGAAGGGTCCAAACGCAATACCTCATAACCCTGCGGACTGCGGGACCTGCACGTGAGATACGAAGAGGTCACAGGCAGCAGGGTAAGAACAGATTTTAACGCAACAGCGTTAAAGAGCTCGTGTCGCAGGAAAGCCGGTGTCGTCGGCGTCGGCGGCGTTGGCCGTGAGCGAAAAATGGCGGAAGGCAATTCATAAATAAGAACAACTTGCAAGATTGGCTGGGTGGGAATCGAACCACGGTCTTCGGAGTGTAAGACGGAGACGCTACCACTCAGCCGTGAATTCGATGCATCAAAGCGGGAGAAAAGTGTCTCTATTGAATGCGGTGTTGCCTTAGAAACGTGCCGTAGAGCGTTATACTGCGGTTTATATCGGTAATTATGAGCATGTAAATTACACAAGTCGCAGTTAAACGCGTAGCGAACTATGTTTCCGCTACATTTCTTCTGCGCTTGGCGCGCGCGCAGAGCCATCTTGCGGCAAACACAGAAGACTCCCTCCTCGCAATGTACGGCGCTGCCCCGACAGGTGGCGCGCCACTCGCCCGCGCGACGCGGCTCCTCTTTCCGCTCTCAACGAGATTCCTAAGTGCAGCGTCCGATGCGGAACGCCTCTGACGTGTCGCTGTGCCGTAGCACGTCTGGTGGGAAAACGTCCCCTGCGATGTGTGCCGTGCTGCTGGCGAGAAGTCATGCGTCTGCGTGGTGCTCTCAAGCGTCATAGAGGACGATCCCATCGAGGCGTCAGCCCCATGATCGCGTCCGCTTTCATGGCGCGTCGCGGCCCGGCTGTCCGTGCCAATCACGACGTTCGGCTCGCGTAGGTCGTTTCTCCCTCCGACACACCCAGTTCTTTGGTTCGTTCCGCTTGCTCAGGCGCACGTGTCGTCTTTGTGTGACTCAAGAGCATGCTGAGCGAATGAGTTGGCGGTGCGAACAGGGTGCGATAACCCTATCGCGTTCCACTCTTGAAGGCGAAGCTTAAGGGTTCTCCAATTTTTATTCGATTGTTCAGAACACAAGGAACAGGGAGAAAAGTTTAATATTTTACAAGAAAAGAAAAGTAATGAAAATATATTTATATACATTGAAGTCCATACAACGAGGCTCAAGCGCCAACAGTAGGCCGCTAACGGTGAGCAACCTGGCGATGCGGAGATCACGTCACTGACAGCCAACCGCTTGAGGAGAACGAGGTAGGACCGGACCGTGAGCAGATCCGCCGCGTCGCGAGGTCCTAGGTTGGGTCTCAAGAGCCCAAGACTCCGAAAATAAGCGCGTGCACGGTCACGCGCTAACATCGCCGTGCCAGATGGAAACGTACTGGCTCGTATGTGGTTATCTTGGCGTGGCGTGTGTCAGTGAAGGCCTGCGGGCGGTTATTGAAAAGAGAGCAGACATCCAAGCAGATTTTCTTCCTCGCCACGGGCCAGGAAGATGTCCGGGCGAAGGTTGTTATAATGTTAGCCCAAAAGGCCGACCCACACCGGCCATCTCTACGTTCGCACCCCCCTTTCTTTGTCGGCGTTCCAAGCGTTTGCGTATCCAGTTTCCTTTCCTTCCGCTCTCCCGCGGTGACGCTGCCGTCGAGACGCCACGCGTGTCAAGCTTTTTTCTGCTTCTGGAGGTGGCGGCCCCGTCACCATCGCTAGAGTAAAAAGAAAAAGGGAGAAAAAAGAAAAGCACATGGACAAGGTGCCGTTCCCCATATCGAATTTTACTTCTCCTCTGTCGTCGTAACGGTGAGGCCGCGTATAGTTTGGAGTCCCGAGCAACAACGCGCCTACGAAGAGCGATTCCCGCCTCTGTGTATTGATGGAATATTGTACATGTGGGGTGTTCGAGCGGCAATGCTAAACTTAGCTATAGCTACCAATGCATCGCCTACGCGCTAAACTGCCGATATCTGTCACGAAGGCCTTCAACCGTCAGTGAATATATTGCTTGAATATTGTTGCTTCTTGCGTTGATTAATAAGCAGGGCCGAGAAAGGATTAATATATTTGTGGCTGTTTTTTTCTTTTGACCAGACCAGTAGCTGGTGACATTAGTAGATGACACTATGTTCAGTTGTCATATATAGTTTTCCTCTCAGATTTTACATTACATCCAACATGAATTACCTAAAATTTCTCGGGTCAGGTAATCCTATCTGAAAAAAAAAAAAGAAATGAAATGACGTCAGTTTACCACTGAACCGCACTGAATGCTGTTAAACAAAATATTGACCGCACGAAAACGTGAAAATACTCACATGTGCTTACTTCTTCGCTTTGCCGACTGTTTTGTTTCAATGAACATTATGTGAGGATATTTCAGCCAAGACTTCTAGCAAAAATGCGCTGATTTCCATTCCAGCTAGTTTCAAATGAAAACGGTTGGTTTTAGAACATTTCCAGGTTATGTTTTCCCGCATTACATAATCAAAAAGTACCTGTTTTCAATTTAGAAAATTATTTTCAGTCACTTTAGCCTAGGGCGAAAGCGCATAATCGATTAAGTGAATTCACAATGGAGCTTCAAGACGTGTGCGGCGCTGCTCACTTTAAAAATGGGGAACGGAAGGGCTCGACGAGTTACGTTATACGACAGTCCTCCAAAACTCCCTGACAACTTCATTAAGACGACGAAGCTCACGAAAGCGGAGAGAAAATAAACTGCTTGCTCTTAATTGAAACGCAAGAACAATCAAGTAAAGGATGGAAAAAACATTTTACGGAAGGTGGGAACCGAACTTCACATCTTTTCCATTAAGCGTGCCATGCTCAAGTGATTGAGCAAAGGCGGTGGCCATTCTTCAAATTTTCGTTGGGTATATTAACATGCGAGCAAGTAAATGGTATAATTGCCGTGAGGTTAGTTCAATTAGTGCAGCATACCACGAGTAATGCGAAAATGTGGTTTTGGTTAAAATTTTCGGCAAGTTGTTTTTTTCGTATGCTTTCATCTCCCTTTGCCTTACATTTGCGTATTTCTGTGAAAGGGACCACTTCCCCCCTCGCTTTCTCCTTCGCTTTCTTATTGTTTTCTTTTTTGCTTCATTGTACGCTGCCTTCGTGTCCTTGCAAGTGAATTAAAGCGGAGTGTGTCACGTTAGTGATCAGCGTTCTTGGTGCACCTATTTGCTAAAATAATCTATATAACATAAAGAGCTAAATCACCTTTCGAAGTACCATTGAGAGCTATGTAATCTCCAACACCGAGGTGCTGCAGTGGTTTACTTGACGGGGTAAATAGACAGCCCAAGCTGTTTTCCAAATCCTATATATACCGCGTGTTTTTGTGAGGTTCGCACTATAGACGCCGACGCCCGTCTTGTTCCTGCTAAGGGGATGGTTCACTAAGCCTTCTACAATCCATCGTCTCTTCCCCCGCTTTTTGAAGAGACAAAACGTCAGTGTGGGACGCGGCCTTTTTATCTCAATCTTTTCCTAAAGCCTTCAGTTTTCATTTGATGCTCTCGCTCTAGTTTATTACTGCGTTTCAGTTCCTCGAATGAATTTGTGAATTTACTTTATCAACGTTTCTTAGTATCGACCACTGTTCGCGCGAAATTGCAGCCACCCATCAGCTTGCGCTCTTTCGTGGTTATAACTCTTGCGTATACTTGGGCGTTACTGGGCCAAAAGTGTGCTGATCCGTCTGGCCGTCGGGCCAGTGAGGTACGTGTCACACTTGTGATGCTTCTTGTGTTAGAAACATCCGGTAGTGCCGAGGTTGAGGAGATCAAAAGTATATGGAATGGACTATGTATATACTGGTATAGTCCTGTTTTCTTTTTTTTTTTTGGGGGGGGGGGGGAGGAGCATGTCTTGGATAAACATGACCTTTTCTTCCAAATTTGTCAAACGTTCTTCGCCACTCTGTTCAGTGGTGGCACATCAGTGTACCGCTCAAACAATGCTCCATATGGCAGAAAAGGTTAACGACAGGCTTAACGACAGGCCAACAAGTCCTAACACAGGCACGTAAAAATATTACCTTTCTGTATAATTGCACGCTCTTAACGCAACAAGGTCTCACTAAATAAATGATAACACTTGTTCTACTTTCAGGTGATGGATTAGTCCGGAGATTTTGCAACAGATTGGCTCTTGGTAAGTTTCTTGCTTTCAGCTTCTGAAATGCATGGCACTATCATCAACGGACTCGCCATTTACGTACAAAAGCACACACACTCACACACAGAAAGATACAATAATATGGCTGCTTCCATGAGGCCAAGCTCAGGAAGACGATGGCAGATTACCCGATGAGATAACGTTAACTATGTAGCTTATACATGGCAGTTTTCAGTTTCTCTTAAAACGGGATGTGAGTAAAATATGAATGCTGTTAGAGTAGTTGTGTCGCTAGATTCCTTATTGGTGTTACCAGTGCAGCGTAAACGGGGTTCGAATTGAAGAGAGTGGTGTCAGCATGTTCAGTTTGTGTGCCTTTTATAGTTCATTGGCAAAAAGAATGAAGAAATGAACGAGGAAAATCGAGACGATTGCAAGAACTGAAAAAAAAATCTTTAATTCGCCTTTACAAATCGAAGAGCAAGCTTTCAAAAAACTATACGAGCCGAGCCAGAATGTGACGAAGAGGGCTTGTATTCACAAATCGTTCTTACGCTAGGGCTGTGCGTAGAAGCTGATTTCAGCGAATCATCATGTCGGACAAGTTATTAGAGAAACCGGCCTCCAAGAGGCAAGCACAGCTAACGAGCTCAAAGATTTGTGAATAGCTGCGGAAATGTTTGTTCTTTTTGCTTCTTCTAAACGAAAAAAATTACGTTGACCGTGGTTGCTTTATTCCCAATGTTAGGGCCTCAAGGAAGCTGAATGGTCAGATTAGACAAAGTCTGATTTATTTTGGCGCGGGGGGGGGGGGGGGGGGGAGGCAGCAAACCCTGTCACCATCAAGCGGATTTCATGGTAGAGATGTTCGACTCGCGACCTACGTAAGGTCACTAAACAGGCGTATTGTGTTTACATGCAATCATAGCAATTGATGGGGTTTACACGAACCCGACTTTGACTTAATTAACGGCAAATGGAGGCTTCGCATTAGGATTTTAAGGATTTGGCAAAATTAACGTGTTGATTTTCGCCATCTTTAACTGCATATAACAAATTCACTAGCTCACAGAGTGTAAATTAGGACGTCGCTGACTCACCCGTGTACTCCACGAGAGACATAGAACTTTTGATTTTTTTGTTTTGTTTTGTTTCTGCGCATAAAAATTGTTCAAACCGCATTCACAGAGCGCCGTTCCTGAGACAGAACGTTGGGCGTAATTAGTAGTTGCAGCACTGTTATCCTGGAACAGAAAACGCCACCTACCCTTCGCGAACTCTGTAGCTTTTGCAGATTCACTGGGACGTCTAGGGGAACTTATTACCATACAGCTTTCTTAATTCAGTAACTAATGTGGCTCCATAAAAAGCAAAAGGAAAGAGAAGCCTCATTCAGGGTCTAGGCAGTTAGCGTTCCCTAACCTGACCTAGTCTTTTGCAAAGTGCGATTTCCGACAATAATGTATTTCTCTTGTGTCTGGAAGTCTGCATTCAGCTACTGTTTAGATAGTAAAATACAAAACGTTGTTCTGGGTGATTTAAGAGCATGGAAAGAGGAACTGAGCTGGTGGGTACGTGCATGGTACAACGCCTGTAATTGCTACGAATAATAATAATAATAATAATAATAATAATAATAATAATAATAATAATAATAATAATAATAATAATAATAAAATGGAAAACACCTTTATACATGTTTTGCTTTCATATACTTCTTAAAACACTTTTAGAAAAGGTTTGCTTTAGAAGCGTCAAATAGTAATGTTGCGTGGTTCACTGACAACCACAGCGGGTTATATATCCATAGTTCACTGCTCTGTCGTTTTTTGTGCGACTGTCCTTAAGCTTGCCTCAAAGAGCGATGTTTGATTTTATTCATGCAGGATCTGGCGGTGCATTCCGGTGAATGTATTGCGACCACCGTGCCAAGTTGCAGAATTTCTGTTGAACATTTTATATTGTTTATATTTTTACAACGGAAACGAGCTGACTTCAACTTAAATTGGTTTTGTTTGATTGCCCGGCAGCTGGTTGCTGCGGGACCACTCGGTTTCGGCATTTATTTCACTAATGCCTGTCAGTGAATCAGTTAGTCTATCAATAAGTCGAATAACAATTTAGCTAGTTCATGCAGCTACACCTTTGCCAGAAGCAGCTTCTCAAGCGGACCTGCTTCCAAACAGCTTGTTGCGTTCGACGGCGTACACTGTGCGTAAAAAGTTTATAGACCGCAGAATCTGAGTAGATGTTGCATATTTACTGATTTTAGGGGAGTAACCTGGTATTTTAATTTCCAGCTTGTAATTTAGAATATGCGAACAACACTGCATTGTGTTGTGCGCTTTTACGGGCTATGGTCCCAGACTACTTGTATATTGAACGCCCGCTCATATACCGCGATTAATGAAACTTTTGGCGCCAGCTGTACATTGGGAACACACACACACACCTGTAGCCCCTGCTGCTCGCAGTATTTACTTCATTGGAGTAAACGGTGAGTATGGTGTGTGCTGCAGTTACCAGACTCGTCCTCTACACTGACAGGCTGGCAGTGAATTATTGACTGACCGTCAGTAATTCACAAATTGCAGCGTGAGCTAAACAAAAAAAATTGGAGACAGTCGCAGTAAGAACGAAAGGGGATGCCGAAACACATTCCTACTGAAGTACGCTTGCTTGAATGAAGGCTAATAAACATATTATGCAGGAAAGGACCTTCATGTCTGCACCTAGATATCTCTCTCGAAATTTTCGTTCGTTGAAACGATATCTTAAAAAGGTGCTTCTCGAAATTACACAAAATATAATGTTGACTTCTGCGCCTTATGGGAGCACTTCATTTTGCGTATCATGGCTAAGATTATTAACTTGCTGTATGACCTAATAGTTCTGCGGAAACCCGCAAAGTGAACAGAAGTAATTAAACAAGCTAAATGAGACATCCACCCAATCTTAGCAATTGCTACAAAGGAAATCCATACGGGCTCCTCGAAAGAAAAGCCTCGCAGTTGAAGAAAAATTCGTCCTGATCCGGGACTCGCCCGGGCCCACCGCCTTTCTGGGGCAGCCGCTCTACCATCTGAGCTAACCAGCCGGCTAGAAGATTGCAGGGCGAAGACGAATTTGTCAACAACTCCAAAGGCAAGAACTCGACGTTCCACGACGAATTTCTCATTTTTTTTTTTGCTCTTAGCCTGTGATGACATCGAAAAAACCCCGACCTGGTACTAGACAGTGTACATCGTTAGAACTTGATATGCCTCCTGATGATCCAACTGCGCAGATGACCGTTCTCTTTCACTTGCTCAAAGATTTACAAACGCGTGCAATGCAGTCGGCAATAAACCAAACTGACCTTTGCGGACGTGGAATCCATCAAGGCTAGTCAAGAAAATATTGAAACAAACGTAGTTTCTATGGAGAAAAAGGCTGCACACCCTCGAAGACAAAACTCAATTGCTGGGTAGTGTTCAGAGCAAGGCGACGTACTCAGTGAGCTGTCTGACCACTCAGAACAACTCAATAAATGTTCGGGTCAATGAATTAAAGGACAGGTCACGGTGATAAAAGCTACTTTTTTCGAAACTTGCCTGCTTCGCGCATAACGAATCAGGCAAGTTTGAATCAGGCAGAGTGCGAGGTACGTGTAATTGACACCCTTGCCGACGAGCTCGAAAACCCATTAGAAAAGGTAGTGGAACGTGATCATCGCTTAGGGTGCTTTGAACCTAATAAAACCGGTTTTATCATGGTTAAATATTTAAATGATGAAGTGAAAGAAACAGTATTTTTCAGGCATAGTAAGCTTAAAGACGAAGGTATCATTGTCAGTAAGGATTTCTCACGCGCCACGCTTATCATTGGGATTAAACGTATTGAATTCGATACATAGCTACATGGAGCGCAGATTTTTCAGCTCTGTTACAAGAAGAACAACGTTACAAGGCTAACAAAACAAAGTACCAGTACGGTGCTAATAATGACAACGTAGTAGCACACGAGCAGAATGAGGTATCACATAACCGTCATGCGGGTAATACGCCGTGCAATGAAGAGGAAATTTAGAGGGGTGGTGGGTGTGATATTTCTCCGCTTCATCTCTTCTTTTGTAATATGCAGAACATTAAGAACAAACGTTCAACTCTTGATACCTGTAATGCTGACATAATAATACTCACTGAAATATGGCAGCACCCACTAATAAATGACAGTGAACTGTTCCTGGAAAACTATTTCTTTCCTTGCGACTGCGCCACGCATGAATGCGGTGGTGTTCTCGTTGGAATATCTGACACATTGTTGTCTCAGCAGGTTCAAGTTTGTAGTGAACGTGAGGCTGTTTGGGCTCTGGTTGAGGTTAAAAGAAACTAAATATCGGAGCTTGTTATCGCCCACCCACATTTTTGCTAGCTTTGTAAACGAGCTGCATGATGCCACTAACATTGCTTTGCCGCGTTATCCCACACTACCTTTGTTTCTCCTCGGTAGTTTTAATATACCTAATCTCGCATGGGACTGCGATCGACCCAGAATTAATCATTCGTACACGCTTCAAAATAGTTTCTTGGCATGTGTGCTGTTTTTTTTTTCCTTTTCACAACATGTTGGAGGACCTATCGGGCCAACGCATTCTGCCGCCAATATCCTCGATCTAATACTCACCACTTATCCCGATCTTGCTTCTAATATAGCTTTACTGTCGGGTTTGAGCGATCATTCCATTTTAGCGTTTGAAATTAAATTATCGCGACCTAAAGAGAAAAACAAAATGAAAACTATTCGTGATTTCAAACAAGCAAACTTTAACGCGATGAACATATAATTGTGTTAGTTTCCCGATACGTTTCTAATCAATAAACGACGCTGAAGCCTTTCTTGATAATTACGTACCCATTCGCTCTATAATTTCGAACAAACTGGCGCCATGGCACAACAAGCACATAAAACGCTTATCAAAAAAGAAATATATACACAGATCAGCGAACCGTTGACCTTGTGACTATAAACGTCCTTTTGATGAATATGTATCTGCACTCCGTTGCGCAAAGCTCTACTTGGAAAGCACTCTCGCATTCATGTTCGCAACTGACACTAAAGAGTTTTGGCGCGTCATATATCCAAAAGACGATCATCCTATAAGCTTTGTGGATAACTCGGGAGACATAATACCCTCTAAACAGTGCTCATCTGTTCTTAATGATGTTTTTTCTTTACAATTTCTCATCAGTGGCAAGTGTTTCGCCACCGCTCACACGGTGTCATTATTCCATTTCAATAAGTCGGATTGTAGTAAGCCCGTGGGGTGTGAAACACCTAAATAATAAATTGAAACTTTCTCCTTCTGGTTGCGACGTGGTCAGTCCGAAGTTTTTCAAAAGCACGAGCGAGTATAGTTCCATTATATTAACCAAAATTTTTCAACAGTCACTTGACACGGGCTCTATCTCCGCGGAATGAGAGATAGAAAAGGTGATTGCGCTTGATAAAACACGTAGTACGCACGGCCCGCTTAACTATCGTCCCATTTCGCTCACTAGCATCCCATGAGAATTTTTTGCTCATACCTTACTTACTAATCTTGCTAACTTTCTCGAATCTAATTCCTTCTTCACACACTCGCAACATGGCCTTCGCAAAGCTTATTCAAGCGAAACAAAGCTAATCTCGTTTATAAATCAGCGATATGACATTCTTGATCGTCCTTCTCTTGCTGCTTGTATATTTCTAGCTTTTCGTAAACGTCTGATAAACTATGTCATAATCTACTAATGTATAAATTACGAAACTTTAGCCTTGATCCCCAATTACTTACTTGGCTCCTGTCCTGTCGTTCTCACTTCGTTCTTGCTAACAGCGCCGACTCTCTGTCTAGCGTGTTCTCACGCGTACCGCAAGGCTCTGTCCTTGGACCGCTAGTATTACTAACTCTAATAATGATTTGCCTTTTTGTGTCGCATCTACCTGCCGTGGTTGTTTAATGGCTATTGTGTCGGGCTGCTAAGCACGAGGCCGTCGGATCAAATCCCGACCACGGCGGTCGCATTTCTATGGGGGCTAAATTCGAGAACACCCGTGTTCTTAGTTTAAGTGTACGCTAAAGGAAACCCAAGTGGTCCAAATTATTCCGTAGTTCCGCACTACCACGTGCCTCAGTATCAAATCGTGGTATTGGAACGTAAAACCCCATATTTATTTGTATATCACACCTCATATTCATCTCTTTGCTGACGAGTGCGTACTATTTCCAGAAGTACCTAGTAACCATGACCTATCCACTTTACAATCTGATCTTGATGCTATCAGTGCATGGTGCCAAACATGGCGCATGGAATTAAACATAAGCAAATGCAAGTCGATGCGACTATACAGACGTAATGTTCAAATGATATTGCACAACAAAAAACGACACGGACGTGAGAGGACGATGCACCAAGCGCAATCTTTCAGTTGAAAGATAGGGCTTGGTGTGTCGTCCGCTCACGTCCGTGTCGTTTTTTGTTGCGCAATATCATTTGAGTAGTGGATTACCAACTTGCCCGGAATGCTGCTCTCATTAAGACGTAATAGCATTCCACCAGCCTGTTACATCGATAACATCGCACTCGACTGTGTTCCATGCTACAAATACCTCGTTGTTCTCGTCTCAACTGACCTTGCCTAGAGCACACACATTGCACATGTAATAAGCAATGCTGACACACCGTCTGGTTACCTCCGACGAAGTTTTTCACATGCGCCACAATCTCTAAAGTTAATCATCTATAAACGGCTTATCCTGCCTAGCTCTAATACGCGGCTTCAGTTAAGGATCCTAGTCAGAATAATTTATTTAGTAGAAATGGTGAAGAAAAATTGCACACAATCCATGTTCCTCAACCATGACAGGAAAGCCTGCACCACCGCAATGAAGTCTAGCCTACAGTTAGCACCCTTAGCATCACGGCGTAAACACTTGCGGCTCTCTGTTCTTCGTATTTCGTCATCCTGTATTACAGAACGATCTCCTTTCGGCACCACATTACGCATCATCTCGGCTTGATCACCAACACAAAGTTATTCAGTCTTGCAGGTCCTCCTCATTCTTACACTCATTCTTCCCGCCGACATCTGATGAGTGGAATCACCTTCCCGTAAATGGCGGCTCCATAAGTGATACTAACCGTTTCAAACAAATTTATGAAATATTACGTTTTGGGTATTCTTGTTTTCCCTGTGTTCATAACTATTGCTTGAATGCTCTTCTTACTATGAATTGTGCATTTTGCTTATTTACGCCCCTTACGTAACTTGGTTTATGTCATCTGTGTGCGTTGAATTATCGAGTTTGAATAATTGTAAGTAATATGGATATGCTTCGATATATATATATATATGTAGTAGGCAACGAGGGATTCTTCAGGCTACCTTTCAAACGTAAAGAACTTGAGTGGTGCTACAAGGTAAACAGAACAAGTATTTAATTTCGACAGTTTCGATCGGTGGACCGATCTTCATCAGGGTTTACAAAAAAATAGCAGTTCGGCCCTGGTAGCGAAGACACCAGACCGGGTGTCCGGTCGTTCTTACATACATCAAACCGAGAGGAACAGTCGTGACAGTGATTGATTTTCGGCGCTTTGGCAGATTTACAGCTGCCTTTGGCAGCTATGCAGGGCAAGAGGAAGGCGGAGTCACATGTATGTAGAGCAAGGAGGTTAGTGAGGAAAAAAAAAAGAAAAGAAAAAAAAGGAAAGAAAGAAAAAGGAAAGAAAAAGAAAAAAGCACACAGGAGGAGGGAGACGTAAGTCGGAGAGTGAGGGAGGCGGGAAGTAGCGGCAGCTAGGTTCCCGTGCACCCGAGGCAAGGAGGGAGAAAACGGTCGCTCCGCAGCACCAGTCCGTGAGCTGCCGTTGTAGCGGGAGAAAGGGCAAGTTGAATCGGGTGGCGGGGGGCACAATAGAGAACGGGCCCAGAAGGAAGACAGAAGAGCGGCACCTTGTGGAAAGAAACACAGTGTCACAGTACACATATATACAAGGCACGGCCCGTTCTGGCAACTCTGGTAAGAAAGACCGGACACCCGGTCTGGTGTCTTCACTACCAGGGCCGAACTGCCAGGGTTTTGTAAACCCTGATGAAGATCGGTCCGCCGATCGAAACTGTCGAAATTAAATACTTGTTCTGTTTACCTTGTAGCACCACTCAAGTTCTTTATATATATATATATATATATATATATATATATATATATATATATATATATATATATATATATATATATATATACTGAAGCAATTGAAAGTGGATGGAAAAACAACTTGCCGCACGTAACGATCCCACGTCTTCACATTATGTGTGCGATGCTCTACCAATTGAGCTACCGCGGTGCCGTCTTCCCGTCCATTTTCAGGTGTGTTTATGAGTTACTACTAGAACTGACTCTGGGAGTGCTAGCCAGCGCCACCACTCACAAACAATGGCGGCGTATGTGGAACATCCTTTCTGCCGCAGGCCTTACGAGTACGTGAACTGTTAGGGTGAAAGCAACTGGTCAATAAACCTACATGTGCTACCTGAAGGCATCCTTGTCGCCGTATTCGAGGCGCTCGTTATGTAATGAACGAGAAGAAAGGGGGTTAACCGAGGGGCCCGATGTTTATATATATATATATATATATATATATATATATATATATATATATATATATATATATATATATATATATATATGACCACACGCTCGCGCACTGATTTGCTCATAGTCGCTAGCTTTCGTTCAGACGAAAGCCTTGCGTCCCTGGCAAGGTACTTGGACAAGTGGTGTGCACTGACAGTGAAAGTGTGACATCACTGCTTGAGGTTCGCCAAGCAAAACGTGCGAAAATGCGTCCTACCATTCTTCACCGCCAGTGTTGCTCGAGAATTCATGAGAGCACTGCCCCTTCTGTGGGGGGTCTTTATTGATTGGCCACGCGAGAGCCCGGAATGAAAGCCGAACCGTGTTTACCTCCTTCGCTTTCCCTTCGGACCACACCTCTCGCGCGGCTTCGGCAATTTGTCATCCGCCGCTCCTTTCTGTATCGTCTGTTCGTCGACTACCGTTACTTTTATATTGCGTCTCGCCCCGTCTTTACGCTCTGCTGCGTAAGCTCTTCCCCGTGTATAACCTGTGGATTTCGTTTCTTTTTCTATCTTCGTTCTCTTTGTTTTGTTTGTTGTTGTTGTTGTTGTTTGTTCACTTTTTTGTTTTATTTATGACTCCACTTTTTTTTTTTACATCACTGGCTTTTTCATTGAACCTTTTTATTTCTCCTTCACGGCCACAGGCCTTTCCTCGGCTGTGTCGAGTCACCTGGCACTGATGAGTTTCCATTAATAGGTAGAAAGATTGGTCGTCACGGAAAAAAAAGAAAGAGTGCGGACGTCCCGTCGGTCAATGGCCGTTTTCGCCTGGCTATTTACGTGGTTGATACTTTGTCGTTGCCAAGACAGTCAACCCCGATTGACGGTGGCACGATCAGCTTTAAATGCGTGTTTGTGTCATACAAAATGGTCGGGACTACGCCATGGTACGTTCGTCACTGCTGTGTATGTACAGTTTACCGTTTCGAATCTTATTTTTTTCTCTGCAGAACGTCTTAGTCCTTTATCACTTGCCCCGGTAAAAAAACTTGCCATACGAATATGTTCTTTTGTTAGCCGTCTCGGTTTTTCCAGTTGTTTATTTTCTTTGTTTTGAGCGCCGCTCTCAGTGGCTACTAAATTCCACACTTTCTGTAAGACATCTGGAACATTCTAAACTATCGTTTAAGAGCTTGGAGATGCATGCATATCGTATTGTGCAATACTAGCATGCACAGCACGCCGACACAAAATAGAAATGGGGAAAATGTTACAATCACATGAATCCAACGGATGGCATAGCCAATAGAGTTTCACTGTCGTTCGTCAGAGCTTGAATTCTTGTAGTTACAAAAAGAAATCGAGTCTCTTCTCGGTTTCGCTTAGGCTGCTTCCTCGAACTGACTGATACGATGACTCTCCGATCGAATCAGAGAGCAGTTCCTATAACGGCTCGGCTATCTTTTAAGACAATACGTCGCCTGTCGAATCTCTCCTTGTGACGCGGAATGAGCCACGAGCATGGGTAATACGGTCAGTGGCACGGAAGCCATGCTTATTTGTCTGAACAGATTGCGCAGCCACTCCATTCCAGGTATTTAAGGCCTGAGTACTCTCAATACCTTGGCACACTGCAGCCTGATTGTGATGCAGGTTCTTTTCTTTAATTGTTTCAGATGGTTCTCGGAGGCGAAGCCTCGGAGAACCTAATTGAGGACAAAGTCGTTTCTTCCAAAACGCAGACGGCGCTTTTAATTCAACAAACGAAAACTGAAGCACATGCAACAACCGCTCAATGAAAAACTCATAAGCAAAACAAAATACAGTAAAACTATATCGAACAGTAGCCACAGCACTCGAGTTAGGGGGGCATACTATGAGTCTCAGCTCAACAGTTCGACGAGGAGGTACGGAGACGAGGCGGCGAAAGAAGTGGCGTTGTTCTCACCACAACGTCGATCTAGATTACCGATGAGCTAACGACCAGAGCCTAGCAGCTCCAGCTTGGAGACTGGATGCAGGCGTCTTGGTGGCACGGGCAGATGGAGGCGGCGTCTCGGCCAGGCACCTAGGGGCGAACTCGGGCCCATAGCCTGAATGTTAGCACTGTGCCTGCGGCCGCAGAAGTTCGCCGGCCGTGCTCGGGGAGGGTAGCGACGCCTGGGAACAGGTTGGCAGGGGGCTCCGGTCGGTTGAAGCCCTGGAGGCTCGGGTCGCTTGCGTCGCTTCCGCGGACTCTCCCCCTCTTCCGCCAGCGCGCCCTTTTTTCTTTTTGCCAGTCGATTTGTCTTTTCCTGATTGACTCCAGGGAACTCCGTGCACTTTACCGATAGGGTCATTTCCCTGTTGTTTTATCTTCTCGCGCTGCGCATTCGCGTGCTTGACGCTTCTCGACCTCGTCGTCTTCCATTCAGTACTGGATTCGCCTCCGCGCAAGCAATCTGTTGTCTACTTCTTTCTCTTTTTCCACAACGGCACGGTCTCGCGCACTTCCCAAATCGCACTGACATAGGTGATAAGAAGCACAAAATCTGGCACAGCTGCTGTAGCAGTACAGCGAAAAGAAAAGTATTGACTAATTGTGCGTAATAGGACTTCTTGTTCGTTCAATTATACGCAACATCAATAGTGTTCAGGGATGACAGGGTAGAGCCCAAAAGCAGACCCTGGTTCCAGTTGTCACAATTATTATTTACTGCAAATTTACTGCAAATTTATGGATCAGTGTCGAGGCATATGTTAAAAAACAATTATGGAGTTTTACGTGCCAAAACCAGTTTCTGATTATGAGGCACGCCGTAGTGGGGGAATCCGGGAATCTAGACCACCTGGTGTTCTTTAACATGCACCTAAATCTAAGTACACGGGTGTTTTCGCATTTCGCCCCCCATCGAAATGCGGCCACCATGGCCGGGATTCGCTCCCGCGACCTCGTGCGCTTAGCAGCCCAACACCATAGCCACTAAGCAACCACACCGGGTTCGAGGCATATGTTGTGTTCGGCAAGCAACCACTCAGTCAGGGCATTTGCAGGCCCTGAACACGAGGCACTGATTTCAATTGCTGAGGCGGCAGGCGCAGCTGCTGCATTTCCAATGTCTTTGGCAATGCGCAGCCCCTGGGCCGCCTTTGGGTCCAAGGTGCCAGCACAACTGAGAAGACTGGGCTGCTCAGGGGGCAGCCGAGTATGTATGGGTATCTAGGCAGTCTTCCTCGTCATGCCAAGGGATCTTAGCAGAATGACTTCCATTCCTTAAGGGCTCACATCGAATTGTTAATGTCAACCGGCGTGTCAGACATCCTTGACACGCCGGCTAACGCGCGTGCGTTGACAAACCGGGGAAGGGGGGGGGGGGGGGGGGTGCCTGGCTTTGACCTTGTACACAGCGTTCCTTTACTCTCAATTCGACACGCTAACACATTTTCCCCTCGTTTCCGCATCCTTCCGCCTCATACCCTCTCCCCTTTAGAAGACCCCACCTATGCATAGTGTGGCGAGGAAAGCATACGTGGCCTTGAAGAAGACAAGTCCGCTTGTCGAAACGTTGGCTCCTGCATTCACCTCGTTCACGTTTTGCTCATCGTCTTGAATTTCCATCTCCCGCATTCCCCGTCTTTTCTCTAGATTATCTAAATAGAGTGACTTGTCTTTAAATTCCTACTATTCCTGGCTTTCCATCAAATAAAGTGCGTATGATCCCACAAATAGCGTGTCGTAAGGGCTAACATTTAAATGATGCTTGCTAAACCCATCCCTCACCCGACAACTTGACAAACCCGTCCTCACCGCGGCATTACCATGAATTTTCATGTTCACAGGTTGAAAGGTG